>NC_081526.1:3893232-4193232 GCF_030273125.1 Centropristis striata | reverse complement strand
TACATTTTAATCCCAAATCATTTGGCTGCATGTGTTCGAATCATTTAAATATAAGGAATGCATTTCACAAGAGCAGAGTCATGCTGGAACTTCAAGGGAGGAATCTGATTAAGAGCAATAAAAGGCGCTGCCAGACGAATGTGCCACTTTGTGGAGCGACCCTCGTACATCAGAGTCCATGACTGATGGGTCGGAGCTAAGAAAAAGCAAAATTGAGGTTTTTGCCTGAAATGAGAGTTAATCCTGTGAACGACTTACAGTAGATGGGAGTCACATTTTAATTTATACTATAAAAGTAAGATCAATCCAGTCCACGCAGAGCGGCTCATGCTGCGGTTGGAGTTCAATTTACAGTCCAGCGATTAAATCAGTTTGAGAAAATGACTAAAGGGGACGTTGTCCTGAGTCAAAATGTTGCTGAGCTCATTCTGTACACTTTGTTCCCACTAGCATTTCATTCAAAAGGTAATTTTCGCATTTGACTCATTCTGACATTTGATTAATGCCTTCTGAGATGAATTATTTGAAATTACCTGCACCCCGATCACTCCTGAAAGCCTGTATCCAACATCTGTCAAGCGTGCTGTGACTTTATTTAATTGTTAGATGGATTCTTGAATTGTTTCGCCGTTTATAAGTCACAGTAGCCTTCTCATGAGTCAGCAGATTGTGGGTATAAGCCTGCCATTGGCTGCTACACTGTGGAAAAAAAAAAGTCTGTAGATTTAATGGGTGAAAACTGCTAAACCATGACAGTAAAAGACTGTAAAATGATAAATGGGTTAATTCAGTTTTATTAACAAAGAAACACTGAACATGTACATATCAGACAGAACAGTATTTTTTTTACAGTTTTTTTTTAATACATTACTCCCCTATAAAATACACTGGCACCGTGTTTGTAACAAAAATATACTGTAATATACTGTAATATATATATATATATATATATATATATATATATATATATATATATATATATATATATGCAAGACATCCCTGTAATTTTAGCATTTATTTTTTGTAAAAAATATTTTTATCACTGTTAAATGTACTAAACACCAAACCATATCTCTAACAAAATACATTGTAATATTTAATGGTAAAATATTTAATTTATGCAGCATTTCTGAAGTATTTTCTTGTCAATCATATGGCAGAACAGCGTTTCTTTTGACGGAAAAACTTTTTATTTTTTTACAGCAAAATATGGAATAAAATGGCAATCTTAAATGGGAAACCAACAGTGCTAATATCCTTTTACCGTAATATTAGAAATAGTTGCACTGTATTTATTACGGTAAAGTTCTGGCAACCACAGCTGCTGTTTTTTTACTGTAAAAACAACAGTTTTTTTGTTATTTTTACAGTGTATCTTTCTGCTGACTCCACCATCTATTGTGCAGTCTTGGGAACAGCACTGCCCAAGATGATTGTATTGAGTTTTTTGGTTTTAAAAACAACAAAACAGAGCTTTTTCCCCAAAGCAGATTGATAATAGGTGAAGACAGACCTTATTCCAGGACTTGCACAGTGCTGTGGAGAGAGGTCTGGTTATGCTGGACTACAGTAGCCCTGAAAGACTTTTTGTTTTAACCTCAACAGAATGGATACTCTACAGCAGATTCTATGCATAAATACCAATTTCCAGCAGCATGACATTAAGCAATAGATAACAGCAAAGCTGACTGTAAGGTCTGTCAATTTATTAAAACTTCAACTTGATTAAGATTAAGATTTCCTTTATTAGTCCCACAACGGGTACTTTTCAAGAGTTACAGCAGCAAAGTGGATACCAAAAAACAATAAATAGTAAACAGCAGTATAAACTAGAAATATAAGCAAATAGTATAAAAAACAATAAAGTAATAATTTGCAATATAAACAAGTAGAAATATAAAAAGTGTTAACATATATTTTATTGATGAAACAACTAAAGAACAAAGAGTTTCTGCTAATGCCAGAAAAAAAAACAGCATTAGCCGACTTTGTAGCAAACTGACAGTAAAAATAACAGCACCACAACACATAAATTCGCCTTTTAATGATCAGTTGTTGATCAGTCGTTCATAATAAGAAACTCTGACATCCTTTCAGCATGCTCATGAGTTTTTATATATTGCAGACAAAACCCAGAGGAGTGTGACTTTCCAGCAAAAAGCTCTTTAACAGCCTGTTGCATGACATTTTAACTTTTAGCTCCATCACTGATATTTAGAGTTGTGTCTCCCATCAGCTTAACTGCTCAGCAGACTGATGAGGATGTTACTAAAGCAAAGAGGAGATCTGAAACGCTCTGTCTGCATCGTGATCACAGACAATGGCAAATATAAGATACAGAGGATAAGGAAAATTAAATAAGGGACCTCTCATTGGCCGGCCGACCTGATTGCATTCATCCATCCTGGCGTGGTGAAATTTTTTAACCCCTTTTTTGGGAGTCAAATGATTTTTTAACGATTTGACTCGAAACTGAATTGAATTAGATGCATATTTTTGTGTGACATGAATACATGGAAAACAAATTATTATCCAGAAATTCACTTTAATGCAAAATAACAATTAGGCCCTGTTCTTCAAAGATGTTGTGGAGTTTGCTGATAACAATTTGATTTACTCCTTTTGTTGGCTTTTAAAATGCAGCATGTATGCAATTAATTGGCCATTTTGGAAGATTCTGGCATTCCATAATTCCAAACTGGTTCAGTAAAAAGGGGCTGGACTTGGGGTTGGGAACAAGTTTACTGTAAGTTTTCATATAAAGCGCCATGTTGTTCATTTTTCATTGGCATTTATTTTTTGACTGTCAGAAAAAGAGAGGTGTTGATCATGCTGGGGCAGTTGGACAAAAGCTAGTTATAATATATTTTAAGGAGCTGACTAAATAGGAAATATATTATTCCTTTTTCTCAGATGTGATTCCTGCTGTTTTGGCATATTTTTTGCCTTTTTTTATGCTCTTTTAGATCTCAGTAGTAGTCCCATGTTGTTACAAGCTTTTCTTTTAATTTTGTTGCTCTAAAGTAAATTGAATACAACAGTTGATGAAATTAACAGAACCACAGTCTCGCTGTTATGATTAAATACTTACATCTGTACTTATCTACAAGTTCCAGTAATGTATAACTCATACTCATAAAAAAACATGTGTTTCTGCTTGTTTTAATATAGTGCATTAGTTTAAAGTTGATTCTCTACCACAGGGATGGGCAACTGGAGGCCCAGGGGCCACATACGGCCCGCGTCCTCACTTGAAGTGGCCCTCAGTACAACTACATGCATTTGAGCATGAAATCTTGTAGTGTAAAAATGCACAAAATTACTTCTTCTTGCAATTTATGTTGGTCTGCTGAAAAAAATCACAGTAAGTGGTTAAAAAACACAAATAAGACACAAAATGAACAGAAAAAGACACAAAATGAACAAAAAAACCCACAAAATGGGCAAAAAAGGACACAAAATGACCAAAAAAAGACACAAAAAGACAAAAACACGCCAAAAAAATCCCTCCAATGTTACCATATGGAGAGGCTAGAGTGATGACATCATCCAAAAAAAAAGACACAAAATGACCAAAAACATGACATCTTAAAAGTGCAGTGTAAAAATGCACAAAATTTAAAAAAAAATCACAGTAAGTGGTTATTTTTTATTTGCTTCAAACCTTTTGTATTCCTATTTATACTGTTATACATGCATTTGAGCATGAAATATGTTAAGTTACTGCACTGTAAACATATTTAAAATTGCAGTTTCATCATATCTGGTTAAGTGCATGGTCCTATATGATGAAAAATTGTGTCATCCTCCAGCATTTAAGTTGCCCATCCCTGATCTACCACATTAATTAATGATATTATTATTTTTGATAGTGTAACACTGTTAACAATCTGAGGTTGCAAGACAGAAGGAGAGAAAGGCGCTCAGTGTTGGACAGAAAGAAGGAAAATGAAGTGAAAACAACAGACAGACCAAGGAAACATGAGTTTGGTTATTTAGCCTACTGTGTTAGTAAATCAATAAAAGTTGTGCCATGTTTCAGTGTCTGGCTGAGACAGAGACAGGAGCTGAGAGACATCAGGCAGGAAACGCTGGTGTAAAATCATCCTTTTTTTAACCTCTGACCACAGAAGAGCCACCCACGGCTCACTCCCCACATCTGTATAATCACACTTCTTACCTAAGAATTACAACGGGGAATTAGAGGCTTCACAGAAGATCTCACCTCGCTCCTTTGTTAGTTCTGTGACTGCAGAAATCGCTGCAGAACAGAAATAGAACCTGAGAAAAAAGACTCTTTTTCAGCAGAACTAAATTACAACTTTTCACTATCGATTCAAACCAAACTGAGATGTCTTGATCACTCTTAAAATAATGTAGCCAGTGTACTGTGTAGTACTAAATAATACTCTTAATTATGTAAAACAGTTAATAGTCTTTTAAATCCATCGTAGAGATATCAGACATTATGGTACCCGCTGGAGTCATTTTGTATGGGACAACATACTGAAGGTGTAGTTAATGGAGCTAAAGGAAAAGTTTAGAACAAAGTAGTTATTTCTGCCAATTTCCCTGATGTTTAGGAATGGAGTGAGAATGGGAAGCTTCCCATCCAAATGGAATCCAAAAAACATATTAGTTTGTGCAGAAGTTTGTTCCTGAAGCAATGATTCAACAAGCTCCATAAGGGTTAACATCTGACTAAATTACAGTCAGGTGTTACAGTTACAGTAGTCTAGTTGAGATGTGATGAAGGCATGAATAGCTCTCTTAAGTAGGGCTGCACAGTTAATCGAATTTTAATCGTGATCACAATTTTCGCCGCCACGATTAAATTAACCTGATCGTCGGCGATATTTCCATTTTAAAATGCGTCTGTCCTTCAGATCTAATCAACACTTTCTACACCAGTAGTCCACCAACCACCAGGGGCGGGGCCGTTGTTCTCCCCCAAAAAAAGCCTGGTTGCTGATTGGATAGAACGCTAAGCAGGATGTGACGTAGTACTCCACGCCACAACAACACGCGCCATTTGTAAAAGCCGGCGAAGCAGTGTTTCCAACTTAGCGACTTTGTTGCTATATTTAGCGACTTTTCAGACCCCCTTAGCGACTATTTTTCAAAAAAGCGACTGGAGACAAATCCAGCGACTTTTTCTGGTTTTATTGGAAACTTTCAAAGCGGCACAGTCCTCCTGCAGCAGTCTCTCCCAGCTGCAGAGCCAGAGGGGATGTTAACCCCTTAGCGTCCATTCTGCAAATTGCTAACAGGCTAACAGTTAGCTCTGTAGCAGTACAGTGTGTATGTGCTAACAGGCTAACAGTTAGCTCTGTAGCAGTTCAGTGTGTATGTGCTGCTGCTGCAGGAGGTGTTCACTTAGCGATCTCTGTTTGTTTACAACAAGCACCAGACACTAAAAACCGTTTCTATTGTTTGTTTAAAAGTAGTGCAATAAAACTACAGATGTTTTCCCTAACATGATGAATAATCGTTATTATCATTTTGGCTATAATCGTGCAGCCATTCTCAAGGTAGTCTTGGCTGGTGTTCTCAGGTGGAAAACTAAAACATGTGACTCCACTCCTAGTGGGATATTTGGCTGTTTTTTTATCCACCTCTGTCCACTCACATGACTCTTTTTCCTTTTCAGCCATCATGGTGTTTTCTGTCAATGATGCATGCACCTTACAGGGCTTTCTTGTCACCCTGCTTGACAAGTTGACTGTCAAAATCAATGACACTCAAGCATCAACTGAGCGCCAAACATCGCCTCAGCATACATGACATACACACTGTGAACAGGGACTTCTCAAAGTCACCCATTCTTGCCTGTTTCATTAGTAAGCTAAAGCCACAAAAACCCTACTTTAACCCTCTGGAGTCCATCTATTTATTGAAAATACACGTTTTATTTAAGTCATAACTTTATTTATATCTGATATGTTGACAAGCTGAGAAAGCCAGTTAAAGTTCAATCATAGGAGCTTTCACAGTGTGACATTTATGTTTCTAGACCATTTTTAAAATGTGAATTTTCTTTCTACAATGAAAACTATGATAACACTTTACAATAACCAACTAAGTAGTGTTTATAGATGGTTTAAAAAACAATTATTAACCATTTACAAAGTGCTGTACATATTTAATCTTTAAATGTTTTCAACCAATTCCTCTTCTTAGGTATATGAATCATTTCAAAATCATTAACATACTTAATATGGTGTTAAAAATGTTAAAATGAGTGCAACTAAAACTATTAATAAACTATTAATTATAATGTAATTGTTTGTTCATGGTAAATTAACTATAATCTTACATTAATGTACCATCTATTTGCCATTTAGAAATTATTTAGTTAATTAAACATTAATAAATGATGTATTTATCATTCTAAATGGCCTATATACGGTTTATAAATGATGATTAAACATTAATAAACTATCTGTTTACCATTTATAAATGATGGTTATTGTAAAGTGTTACCAAAACTATTACTATTTTTAATTTACATGCAAATAGACTGTTTGGTAACGCTGTGTTTATAAGCTTATATAAGTGTTAATAATGGCATTACAAACACCCATGACCCACCCATTATGTCTTTGCCATGCCTTTATTAATCTTATTTTGTTTGCTTATTGATATTAAAATATACTTTATTGCTCATCTATTATAAGTTAACTATAAGTTAACTATGCTTTTTGCAACTACCGGATCTAAAGCGAGAACAATGCCTTATTAATTGTTAATTAATGGTTATTAAGGACCTTATTATAAAGCGTTACTGACTGTTTTGTAGATTTATTATTTTTCTGCTGTTTTTAGGGTTCCTGGCAGCTTTATACTTTTTAAATTAAAATAAAATGAAAAATCTGACTGATAGCCAAGTTTGTGTGGAGAAAAAGGAGCCATGCATGTGATGTAATTGTGCATAAATTAATGCATAGTAAGTTGACAAATTTGAACCAAAATCTCCTGGACTTCAAAAGGTTTAATGTCAGTAACGTGTGTCAGATTGTCAGCTTTTCTTCTTCTTCTCTTTTAGACATTATTTACCCCTGTAAATGTTACCTGTTGCAGTATTTTTAATCAAGGCGAATCCCTTTGTTGCCTCACTATAAAGAGGATTTTAATTGTTTGTGTCTCGTTGAAATCCTCGGTGTAATCCTTGAGCAAAACAGTGTTTGGAGAAAGCAGCTGGCATTGACCCCCGCTAGAGGCAAGGGAAGGACGTGGAATGCCAACAGAGCAGTTTAAAATCTTTCATGTCGCTTGTTCTTTTTGTTGATTTGGTTACCACAGTCAACAGCAAAAAAAAAAACCTGTCTAATCTCACATGAGGATTCCTTTGTACAGCCATGCAAACACACACTCTGGTTTGTTTCATGAGAGCATAAGAGAGGTGATGTAAGACACAGAAGGACAGTTTCTCTTCATCTTCGAACATGACTCATCATAATAATCTTGTCCAAGCAATAAAAGACACTTGAGTGACACACACACACACACACACACACACACACACATTCTTGTACTTCTATCTTTGTGAGGACCCTCATTGGAATAGTGAATTTTTCAAATTTCGTTGTGAATTTTTGTTTTCAATTTCAGTTCGTTTTAATGGATTTTTAGAGTGAGTTTGCTAGTTTGAGTGTAGTTTTTATTATTTTTAGTCCTTTGTAATGGGGTATTTGTTGGGTGGGAGATTAAAAGAGGTCACAGTAAATTTTGCCTTTATTTCCTTTGTCTTATCCATCTTCATTATGTATGAAAAAAGTTGACAAAGACAAAAACTAAACTCTCATTTTTATTTCAGTCAACGAAAATGTTTTTTCAATTCTAGTTTTCGTTATTTCGTTTCCGTTTCGTTAACTATAATAACCTTGTTCCCTAGCCCCTTACGTTAACCCTAACATAAACCTAATTGTAAACTTTAACCTTAAAATAAAGTGTGAAATCTCAAAAAAAGCCTTTAACCCTTTACTGGGCAAAGACCTATACAGTATTTGGTAACTTCAGTGGATATCAAAATGGGGTCCCCATGTCTCTCTGTTTGGTCGTAGAACCACATGGACTTTAAGGCCAAGTATGAATAAAAATAAAAATACAAACAGGGAGGGGAGTTGTAAATTTACTAGATTAAAGTGCCAAATCTGCTCGAAAAAAGTTGGAGATTTACGAGACAAAAGTGGGGAAAAAACAACTTTTTTCCCCCAGATTCACCACTTTAAATCTCATAAATCTGCACATTTTTTCTCGTAGATTTGCCACTTTAATCTCGTAAACTTTTTTTCTCAAAATATGACCCCCCTCCACCGGGTCCGTATGTTTTTTTTTTTACACATTCTGGCAGTATGTAATTTGGAATTTGCAAGTATTTGAATGAGTGTTCTATTAAGAGTTAAAGAAGTGAGGACCGGCCGAAATGTCCTCCCTTTGCAAAAAAATGTCCTCACTCTGTTGGTTAAAAACGTGTTCCGGTCCTCACTATTTAGGAAGTACAAGAACACACACACACACACACACACACACATCAAAGGCAGCATCAACTGCAGGTGTTTGAAGTGGCTCTTACTGGGTTTGAGCCTCTCCAGAGGGATCGAGGTGTTCCCGGGTGTTTGCAGGGTTTTGAGGTGGGCGACATAAAGCAAAGCATGGCAACACTGCTGCTTTGAGTTCTAGTATGCAGAAAAAAAAAGACTCACAAATTGTGTCAGGGACACCACTCCTACTGTGAAACATTGCACTCACGCAGCGCCGATGTGATGATATAATAAAGTCACATTACGAGTGACTTTGTGAGTGATATCCTCGAGTTCTCCACAATGGAGGGTTAACAGTCATTCATGTAGATTAATGTCAGAAATTAACGTCAACACGGTAATGAAGCCTTCACTTTTTATTTTAAAATGGGACAATTAGTAGCGATATATATCCAGTAGGTTGTCGCTCACATGGAGGATGAGCTCCTGGGAAAACTCCAGGAGGATTTTCTCTCTTACACTTGTAGACACTTCATCCGGATTCTGTGTCTGTTTACAGATGTGGCTGTGAGCTGTGAGGGTTTAGAGAAGCGATATGGAAATAGAGGATGAGGGCTTAGTGATGCACGGCAAACCTTAAGCCCTCCCAGTGCACTCCTGTGTATCAGACTCCAGTGACCGCGGCCCCTCATCGGCACGCCTCAATATGTATGGAAATGAGAGGGAATCATGCTAACGTGTGTTCACTCTCTTTAAACATGCTAATTGTGTCATTACGCTTTCAGTCCTCCCCCAACATTTCACTCCGTCTCTTCCCCTGACCTGGAACAGGTGTGCTTTTAATTATGTATAGCAGGGACGGGTTACTTAAATGCTGCAGGGGGCCATAGTTTTTCATGGACACTAACAGGGCCACATATAGGAGCGTGCACTTAACCACATATGATGGAACTGCAATTTTAAATATGTTTACAGTGCAGTAACTTAACATATTTCATGCTCAAATGCATGTAGAACAGTATAAATAGGAATACAAAAAGTTTGAAGCAAATAAATTTAAATTTTAAATTTTTTTTTAGTGCAAGAACAGCAGACCAACATTAATTGCAAGAAGTAATTTTTTTGTGCATTTTTACACTGCACTTTTAAGATATCGTGCTTTTGTTCATTTTGTGTCTTTTTTGTTCATTTTGTGTCTTTTTTTGTTCATTTTGTGTTTTTTTGTGTCTTTTTTGTTCATTTTATGTCTTTTTTGTTCATTTTGTGTCTATTTTTGGTCATTTTGTGTCTTCTTTTGTTCATTATGAGTCTATTTGTTTATTATGAGTCTATTTGTTTATTTTGTGTCGATTTGTTTACAGTGCAGTAACTTTTTTCATTTTTCAATTTTTCATCATATAGGAGCGTGCACTTCACCAGATATGATGAAACTGCAATTTTAAATATGTTTACAGTGCAGTAACTTAACATATTTCATGCTCAAATGCATGTAGAACAGTATAAATAGGAATACAAAAGGTTTGAAGCAAATAAAAAATAACCACTTACTGTGATTTCTTTTTTTTTCAGTGCAAAAACAGCAGACCAACATTAATTGCAAGAAGTAATTTTGAGCATTTTTACACTGCACTTTTAAGATTTCATGCTTTTGTTCATTTTGTGTGTTTTTTGTGTGTTTTTTGTTCATTTTGTGTCTTTTTTTGTGTGTTTTTTGTTAATTTTGTGTATTTTTTTGTTAATTTTGTGTCTTTTTTTGTACATTTTGTGTCTTTTTTGGTCATTTTGTGTCTTCTTTTGTTCATTTTGTGTCTTTTTTGTGTCTTTTTTGGTCATTTTGTGTCTTCTTTTGTTGATTTTGGGTCTATATGTTTATTTTGTGTCTATTTGTTTACAGTGCAGTAACTTAACATATTTCATGCTCAAATGCATGTAGAACAGTATAAATAGGAATACAAAAGGTTTGAAGCAAATAAAAAATAACCACTTATTGTGATTTCTTTTTTTTTTCAGTGCAACAACAGCAGACCAACATTAGTTGCAAGAAGTAATTTTGTGCATTTTTACACTGAACTTTAAGCTTTCATGCTCAAATGCATGTAGTTGTACTGAGGGCCACTTCAAGAGAGGGTGCGGGCCATATGAGGCCCCCGGGCCTCCAGTTGCACATCCCTGACTTATGGGAATATGTAGACTTAAAACAAAAACTGAGATAGCATATAGAGTTGGATGTCAAGTCTCTTTCACTACATGTTGCCTGTGCAGCAACCCCCCCCCAACTCACACACACACACACACACACACACACACACACACACCCTACATGCCTCCTAAGAGATCAATGCACCAGAGTCCCAGTAACAGTGAACAAAAGAGACAGAGAGAGCCAGATTCACTAGATTAACAGGGATTTCTCCCTCCTCCCTCCTTCCCAAGCCGGAGCATTTGTGAACGGAAGTGTGGCAGCGGAACAAACCCCTCACTTGAGTCACCGAGACGTGCACGGTTTTGAAATCGAGTCCTTCAATCCCCCAACTTCTGAAAGAAGAGGAGAGGGAGGGGGAGGGGGGAAGAGTTAGCGAAGGGGAGGAGGCAGAAAAGGATAGAGAAGGAGACGGAGAGGGAGACGGAGAGGGAGACGGAGAGGGTGGGACGCTCGCTGCAGGAGGAGGAGCTCAGTCAAGTGGATCGGACTGAGTCTACGTGTATTTCCATACATCAGGGATGGGCAACTGGAGGCCCGGGGGCCGCATATGGCCTGCACCCTCACTTGAAGTGGCCCTCAGTACAACTACATGCATTTGAGCATGAACAAAAAAAAGACACAATGAGCAAAAAAGGACACAAAATGAGCAAAAAAGGACACAAAATGACCAAAAAAAGACACAAAAAGACAAAAACACGCCAAAAAATCCCTCCAATGTTACCATATGGAGAGGCTAGAGTGATGACATCATCCAAAAAAAGACACAAAATGAACATAAAAAAAACATGAAATCTTAAAAGTGCAGTGTAAAAATGCACAAAATGACTCCTTGCAATTAATGTTGGTCTGCTGTTCTTGCACTAAAAAAAAGAAATCTGTTAACATATTTAAAATCGCAGTTTCATCAAATCTGGTGAAGTGCACGCTCCTATATGTGGCCCTGTGGTAGTGCATTATTTGTGATTGTTTGTTATTATGTGTCCTCAGTTTTGTATGCAAATTGATTATGATTATTCGTTCCAAGTAATATTCACTAAACCAGTTCATTGGCTTCATTAGTTGATATTTACAAGTAAAATGTAATTGAGGGACATCAGTGAATCTGCAATTTACTTGTGTATTTTCATTTTTTTTTTTAAATGGTTCTATTAAATAAATATTACTTAGAAACAGCCTGAGTAAAGATTACAAACACTTTCTGTGTGACACAAAATTACCAAAAAAGACACAAAATTATTTAAAAAAACAGAAAATGACCAAAAAAAGACACAAAATTATTTTAAAAAAAGACACAAAATGACCCAAAAAAGACACAAAATGATACAAAAAAGACACAAAATGACCAAAAAAAGACACAAAATTATTTAAAAAAGACACACAATTATTAAATAATATTCACTAAACCAGTTAATTGGCTTAATTAGTTGATATTTCCAAGTAAAATGTAATTGAGGGACATTAGTGAATCTGCAATTTACTTGTGTATTTTCATTAAAAAAATAAGTGGTTCTATTAAATAAATATTACTTAGAACCAGCCTGAGTAAAGATTACAAACACTTTCTGTGTGACACAAAATTACCAAAAAAGACACAAAATTATTTAAAAAAAAGACAAAAAATGACCCAAAAAAAGACACAAAATGACAATTTACTTGTGTATGTGGTTCTATTAAATAAATATTACTTAGAAACAGCCTGAGTAAAGATTACAAACACTCTTTATGTGGAAAAACTTGCCGAGCTTTTCAAAGTAAATGTCACTCCAATTTTTTTTCAGTGTGGTGACTACAATGTCACCATACTTTCACTTTCGGCAACCAAAGGCTGTTGTCTAGTTTCCCCAAGCAATCTTTTAAAAGTTAGCATTGCATACCTGCATAAAACATTAAACTTAAATATAAAAATGGATGAAGAGAGCATTCTGTCTTGGCGTTGAGCAGGATGAGGCTGGTTCTCCGTCACATGTGCCCCTCACACCTGTGTCAAGGTAGTGGAAGAGCTATTTTTACTGTGAGAAATCCAGGACAACACTGTGTCATGTTGTTATCTTTAGCAGGTAATTTACTGCTCTAATTGCACTGTAGCTGAATAGACGAGGTCAGTAAAATGACTCAGAATTAAATCAAGAAAAAACGAAATATGCTATTACGTTATGCTAAACTCAGCCCTGTCGCTCTATCACATAATGTGGCCTCTTGTGTAACAGCACATTTATGAATATGATTTTTTTTTAGCTGTAGTCCTTGTGGGGCTTTTCTCCAGGGGCCTGTTTGCCTGGAGTGGGCATACGGTGCACTTGGCCCCGATCCGTGGTGTTGTGGGGGTGTTGTGCTTGTTTTGTTGATCTTTGTTTAATGAAAGTGACCACGCGGAGCAGATTTGGCCATTAGCTCAACAGGGGCCTATAATCACTACAAGTTGTTTCCCTTTTTTTCTCCCAGTTCATTATTGAACAAACAATCTGAGCGTGTGTACCTGCCATCTTCTTTCTCCTTCGTTTTATTCCCCTCTGCAAGGCTGCACTTTGGAAAGTATTGATTCGGTGGCTTGAAAATAACAAACCGGCAACCGTGCGAGAGGGGTTATAAACTGGCTCAGGGAAAAAAAAACAAAGTGAAAAAAGCACACATGAGGTGTGTGGCCAGAAATAATAATCAGCTTCTGTATATGTTCAGACTCAGTCAGCCAGAGTTTATTGCTCTTACTGCTGTGTGCCACTTTCTACCTTTTTGGTAGCAAAAAAAAAAGAAAAAGAAAAGGAGTACCTGGATCGTGGGTGGGGAGGATAGCTTATGGCAAAGTGCCCAGGGCAATGTCACTGGACTACACAGACTTGGAGCTATTTGGTTGTGTAGCAGGTTTGAAAAGACCTTCAAACCCCCAGCAGGGTGAATGTGAGTCATCCAACAGACCTCGACTCTTGGCTGGTGAAATAAAGTGAGAGTGTGAAGTATGGCCATGGTTGTCTAATGCTGCGTTCACACTGATGACACAATGGAGAACAACATAGACACACATCAGAGAATCTCAATATTTGCCACACTTATGCATGCACACATACCTATTGTTGCTCCCTATAGCCAAACATTATCCTTAGGGATCCTTTTCCCTAATTCACATTCACAGCACGGCAATTCATACACAGGTATGGTGCATTCAATAGTGTCGGAACGGCTACAGTGCGTGCAAGATTGTGAGGCATATGAAAACTTACAAAGAAACGAGTTATTACTGAATGGAACTTAGTTCAATAAATAGTTAACAAAACATTAACAGCATGGGCAAATCTGTTTAATATTTTGAAAAAGTACCACCCAAGTGATTATGCAGAAAGCATGAAAATAGAGTGAGAAATAGCAAATTAGATGTCGGCCATGATTTGGAGCAATAAACAAGATAGATTATAATTTCCTTTGCTCTTTCCCAATATTCACCTGTACCTATCTGCCACTGTATCGAGAGAAAACTAACATTCACTGCACGGTAATTCATACACAGGTATGGTGCATTCAATAGTGTCAGAACGGCTACGGTGCATGCAAGATTGTGGGAAATATGAAAACTTACAAAGAAATGAGTTATTACTGAATGGAACTTAGTTCAATAAATAGTTAACAAAACATCAACAGCGTGGGCAAATATTTTTAAAAATTTGAAGAAGTACCACCCAAGTGATTATGCAGAAAACATGCAAACAAAGTGAGAGTGTGAAGTATGGCCATGATTGTCTAATGCTGCGTTCACACTGATGATAAAATGGAGAACAACATAGACACACATCAAAGAATCTCAATATTTTCCACACTTACGCATGCACACATACATATTGTAGCTCCCTATAGCCAAAGATTATCCTCAGGGATCCTTTTCCTGCTCCACTCCTGTTTGTAAGTTGCCGGAGGAACAGGTGAATGTTGGGAAAGAGCAAAGGAAATTATAATCTATCTGCCACTGTATCGAGAGAAAACTAACATTCACAGCACGGCAATTCATACACAGGTATGGTGCATTCAATAGCGTCAGCTATGGTGCGTGCATGGATCCTTTTCCTGCTCCACTTCTCTTTGTAAGTTGCTGGAGAAGTAAACATAAAGACCGAACGTGGAGGTAAACACAGAGCTGAGGGCAGTGAAATAGATGTCAGCCATGACTTGAAGCAATAAACCAGGGAGGTACAGGTGCATGTTGGGAAAAGAGCAAAGGAAATTATAATCTATTTGCCACTGTATCGAGAGAAAACTAATATTCACAGCACAGCACTTCATACACAGGTATGGTGCATTCAAAAGCGTCGGAACCGCTATGGTGCGTGCAAGATCATTGGACATATGAAAACTTATAGAAAAACAAGTTATTACTGAATGGAACTTAGTTCAATAAAAAAGTTAACAAAACATTAACAGCGTGGGCAAATCTGTTTAATATTACAATTAATTAAGTACCACCCAAGTGATTATGCGGAAAGCTTGAAAAGTGAGAGTGTAACACTAAAGCCCATTAAAATCACAATCTTTGATCTGACATTCATAAAATCATGCGTTATATTATACCAAGCTTTCACGCTAGAGCCCTGGCTTAAAAACTGTAGCTTTTTCAATTTTCAATCAAATTGAGACATTTTGCCATGTTTGTATTATGGGACAAATAAATGCTTTTTTCCTGGTTTCCACTAATTTTATTCCAACTTTATTGTGGAGCACTGCAGTGTTTGATGCATGGAAATCAATATTAGTGCTAATCAAAAAAAAATTATCTTTTAGTATTCAGATATGAATCTGTTTGTCTGTGTTTTGCATGAAATATAACAGTGGCATTATCTAAACAAACTTATTATTTGGTAATTATGATCATGACAGACTGGTCAAAATCTATTTGAGATGTATCGAGAGAAAACTAACATTCACAGCACAGCAATTCACACACAGGTATGGTGCATTCAAGATCGTGGGACGAGATTAAGGTGTCAAATCTACGAGAAAAAATGTGCAGATTTATGAGATTTAAAGTGGTGAATCTGCGAGAAAGAAGCAGTTTTTTTCCCCGACTTTTGTTTCGTAAATCTGCAACTTTTTTCTCGCAGATTTGCCACTTTAAATCTCTTAAATCTGCACATATTTTTCTTCTAGATTTGGCACTTTAATCTAGTAAATTTGCACTGAAGTTACCAAATATAGTTCTTTGCCCGATAAAGGGTTAAAGGCTTTTTATCTCCACAAAATAGCTTACTTGATCTCCTTTTCCAACTAGTTTCTAAACCGATAAACACATGCACACACACAAACTCAATATAAATTCCCCCTCAGTCATTCACATCAATACACACAGACTCACCAGACTCGGGCCCGTCTGTTTCTATTAATGGTAATCAGCAGGGTAATGATGACGGAGCTGTGACTGTGGCTTACTTACTGGTGGCTGATGGCCATGCTCTCTGACAGCTGTCAGCCGCCATGACGACGCTGCCAGGGCCCTCCTTAGGACTTATTTCAGCTCAGCACATCAGCTGCAACAACACTTCACACACAGACTTGTTGATTATCAGCAGCATCAGCGAGGCCGGTGTGGAAAGACTCCTCTGACCGCCTGTCTGCTAATGACAGCCACCATGATGGTGGATGGGAGAAAGAGGACACAGCCTGTCACTTTGATTCATGCAACAGCAGCTCCGCCCGGCTGGCTGGGCGCCAAAGTCTCCACAGTCGTTATATCCCCTCCTAAATGACATTTAAAGTGTGAAGCAATGGCTGTCCTTGTGGCTCAGTCACCCCAGGCCGGGCCCTGGACACGAGTGCTGAACCCGGTGCCAAGTTCTGCATCGAGGTCACAAACCCCAGAGCAAGTTCTCCTCACTCAGATGCTCTAACTCAACTCGCTGGCGTGATTGAATCTGTGCAAAGTGACCTTGTAGATAGATGCTGTCAGTGATCTGATGTACGCCTGACTTTCTGTTTTTTTATCCATGTCTGTTTTGTTTGTTTTGTTGTCTCTGCTGCATTTTTCTCTTGGCAAGTTGACAAATACAGTATCTGTGTGTATTTTTACACACTTTATGCATCATTTTTAACCTTCATGCATCACTTTTTAACCTTTATGCATCACTTTTTAACCTTTATACATTACTTTGAACCTTTATGTGAACATTTGTGAAAAACTCTTCCATAAATATATTACATCTCTTATACATTCCATATATATTTTCCCCTTGAGCTTTTCCAGATCTTGTTCATTGTCTCCATTGCTCTAAATGGAGAAGAAAATCCTTTTTCAAGATAGAATTATCGCATCACTTTTTAACCTTTATGCATCCCTTTTACCTTTATGCATCACTTTTTAACCTTTATGCATCACTTTTTACCCTCATGCATCACTTTTTAACCTTTATGCATCACTTTTTTACCTTTTTTGCATCACTTTTTAACCTTTATGCATCACTTTTTAACCTTCATGCATCACTTTTTACCTTTTTTGCATCACTTTTTAACCTTTATGCATCACTTTTTAACCTTCATGCATCACTTTTTAACCTTTATGCATCACTTTTATCCCTTATGCATCACTTTTATCCTTTATGCATCACTTCTTAACCTTTATGCATCACTTTTTAACCTTTATGCATCACTCTTCACCTTTATGCATCACTTTTTAACCTTCATGCATCACTTTTTAACCTTTATGCATCACTTGGGACAATTTTGGCTTATAATTATAAAATCTCCAATCATTTTGGCAGTGTTAATGATCATGGAATACATATTTTTTATTTTCTTTCTTTATTATTTTCATCTTGGAAGTTCAACCTCAGCTCCAATAATACATCTTTAAAAGGCTGTCTAGCCAAAATACAAGCAGACACAAAAAACACAATCTTTGATCTCACAGTCATTACAGCATAAAATCATGCATTATATTAAATCAAGCTTTCACTCTAGAGCCCTGGCTTAAAAACTGTAGCTTTTTTAATTTTCCATCAGATTGAGACATTTTGTCATGTTTGGTTGTTTTTTTATGGGACAAAAAAAATAATATTTTCCTAGTTTCCACTAATTTTAATTGCTACTTTATTGAGCAGCACTGCAGTGTTTGATGCAATGCATGAAAATCAATATTAATGCTAATTAAAAAAAACCTTATATCTTTTACGATTCAGATATTAATCTATTTTTGTGTATTTTGCATAAAATATAACAGTGGCATTATCTAAACAAACTGATTATTTGGTAATTATGATCATGACAGATTGGTTAATAAAGTATCTCAGTGAAAAGTGGAAGATAGTATTAATGTATAATATTTTTTATGACAACTTTAGGAAGGGGATATTTTTTCTTTTTCAAATCTGACACTTCACACAGAATAGAAATGCATCAGAATGAATGTTGTTGGTTATCATTCCAAGACTTTGATTTTTTTAAAAACAGCAACTAGCAAATAAAATTCCCCCTCATGAATAGTTTAATTTTCGTGAGAGATTTTTCATAACATCAGTAGCATTATGTATTTAAACTGGCATTTAAAGGGGTTAAAATTCTGAAAAGATGATTATTTGGTAGTTATGATCAGGGCTGAAGTCGGTTAAAAGATTCAACACATTAAAATGGAATATAATGAATATATATTATTCTAAATAATGTTTTTATATGTGTTTTATTGACACAGACATTTTTAAAGGGATGTATGAGGGTCAAGATGATCGGCTAAATTGGCTTTGGTGGAAAATAATACATTCCAAAGCACTGAGGGTTATGGGAGGAAGAAACATTGCGTTTTTTTCTCTCCAAATAACTCAGTTTATTTTTTTAAACAACCTTCAACTAAAGTTAATAGATTTTTTGTAACTTTTCAAATGATACAGGCAACATGCTGAATATTCAGTTCTGACAAGAGGATGTAAAATAAGACGAAGTAACTCAAGTTGCAAATGGACCAAAGAATTTTTAACTGCACAATGCTGCATTTACAATTGCATTTTTGGTGTTTTGAGGAGAGATTTCAGGTGAAAAGGTTAGTTTAAGGTTAGGTGAAAGAAGGGTTAGAGAACATATACAATGCTTGGCATGGTTTTGTTTTCATTCAAGCAGATGGAAGATATCAGAGAGTTTAAAAGTTTGGACTTTATCCAATTGTTATGTGAACTTGTCAAAGCCGGATGGACCTATAGTTTATAAGGAGGAGAACAGTCTGCAGAAGAAAAAGAAAAAAACTAAATGCGAACAAGATGTAATATTTTCTAAGCACACACTAGAGCCCAAATAAGTTGTGTTTTTCAGCGTTTTTTAAACTTGCATAAGTTAAAATGGTTGATTTTTGAAAGGTAGACGGACGCATGAATGCCAAGAAGAGCTAATACTAAGTGCATTTGTCTTTTATTTCCTTCCACTTACAGAGCCCAGAGCTGAACTTTGAGTGCATCATTTTAAAAAGCCTATTATCAGCTAAACACACTCTCCTGGAAAAGCTTAATATAGCCAGACACTTAGCACAGTATTCCCTCTTAATCAACTTATAACAAGTGTACAACAAGATCCATCGGTAGAGTGTAAATGTTCCCGGGTCCTATGTTCCCCTCTTTGTATGAGACTGGGGGACATAGGACCCTTTTTCCCTGCTTTTCCCAAAAAGGGTCCTATGTTCCCCGGTCTGTTACTTTTTCCACCATCACTGCCAAATTCCATGGCAAATAGGCCGATGTAGGCCTACAGGCTGTTTGACGCACATATGCAAATAACCTAACCCTATCCCAAATAACCTAACCCTAACCTAACCCTAAACCCAAAAAACCTAACCCTAACCCAAGCCTAACCCAAATGACCTAACCCTAACCCAAATAACCTAACCCTAAACACAAAAAACCTAACCCTAACCCAAATAACCTAACCCTAACCCTAAAAGGAAAAAGCTAATGATGCAAGACAATATGATTAGGGGTGGGAATATACAAACAGGAGTAATCCTAGATGTAAAAAGCAAAAAAATGAACTGCAAAGTCACCAGAAAGTAGCTGCTTTGCAAATTTAAGGGTCCTATGTTGGGCGGCTGTGGCACAGTTGGTAGAGTGGGCGGCCCACTGATCGGAGGGTTGGTGGTTCGATCCTCGACCATGGCAGCCTACATGTCGAAGTATCCTTGAGCAAGATACTGAACCCCAAATTGCTCCCGATGCTGCGTTCATCGGTGTGTGAATGAATTCCCAATGGTGGCAGGTGGGACTGTTTAGGGTAGCCTCTGCCACCAGTATGAATGTGTGTATGTGAATGGGTGAATGAGCGCAGTCTGTAGTGTAAAAAAGCTAAAAAATAAAAAAAAACAGAAGACAATTCTCTAGCAAAAATCGAACTCACCTGATTCTTTTCAACACTCAAATATACAATAATATACATTTTTTCGTAAACATCCTTAATTTCAGTAGATAATCTTATTTACAAGTGCACCTGGAGGAAAAAATAACATACACTGGAAGCATTTACATGATTTATTTTTGATTTGGAAACACTGTTTGAGTTCACAGCCATTCTTAAAAAATGTGACGTTTTGAGTGGTTGCAAAGCAACTAGGACCCTATCTTCCCCAGTATGTATTGCTACAGGAGAAACAGGGAACATAGGACCTTTTTTCTAAAAAAGGGACCGGGGAACATAGGGATGACCCCGATCCATCTATAATGTTGTACAAAACCTTGATTAAAGAAGGCAGACCGTAGCAGGTTTTTTTGTACAATGGTGTGTTGTTGTTCTTAAAACAATAGTGGATCAACTCTGAGTTCCTGACACCCGATCACTGGAAAACTAGGAATATGTAAGATATGAATATATCTTCAAGGCCTGCTGGCAGCCACTACAGTTTTATACATTTAAAAACAACCAAAAAGATGTATTTCTTGTCCTTGTAATAAATTTATAGATGTAATAGATTTGAATTATTTTTGTTTATGTATTTGCACATTTGAGACACACAGTAACACGTCCATCTGTCTCTCTGTCCACAGTCTATCCGAGAGGTGACTGGCTATGTGTTGGTGGCTCTGAACCAGTTCGACTACCTGCCTTTGGAGAACCTAAGGATCATCCGAGGAACCAAGCTGTATGAGGACAGCTACTCCCTCGCTATCTTCCTCAACTACAGACGGGACGGAAACTTCGGCCTGCGGCAGCTCGGTCTGAAGAACCTCACAGGTGAGTCATCGCATTGCTGGTGTTGGTTGGTCGCTGGTTTGTGGACAGTTGGTGATTTGACAGGCTTGGATTGTGATTGGTCCACAATCTACTTCAGGCAAATTGCAGAGATGCGGTTGTTTGTTTCTATATTGCACATAACCTCATTGACGAGGGCAGGGCTCTGCAACTGGAGGCTCCAGAGTTGGTAGAGCATTCGTCCAGTAACCAGAGGGTTGGTGGTTCGATCCCCGACCATGGCAGCCTACATGTTGAAGTATCCTTGAGCAAGATACTGAACCCCAAATTCCTCCCGATGCTGCGTTCATCGGTGTGTGAATGAATTCCCAATGGTGGCAGGTGGCACCAGTGTGCCCTGGTAGCCTCTAACACCAGTATGAATGTGTGTGTGAACAGGTGAATGAGCGTAGTGTGTAGTGTAAAGCGATTTGGATAAAAGCGCTATATAAGTGCACCCCATTTACCATTTACATGTGGCTCTTCAGACCATTTGCACTGGCTCCCTGTCGCTGTGACAACAAATTATACAAAATTCCTTTACATTTTAATGTTCATTTATCATTGGTGTATTGGTGCCAGGGGTAGGCAAACTGAGGCTCCAGAGGTTATTTGTGTTTGTGTTTTGTTTGGCTCTTTGTTTATGTTTTATTTTTCATCCAACATTGGTGTAGACCCAAAGCAATTTGCATTTTTCAATTGTAAAAATGTGCCGATTATTAAAACATTATTTTTTTTAAACTTTTTGGTCAACTTAAATTTGCATCATAGCTTACAAAATATATGGCACAAATCTACATTTTGCCAACTTTAAGTCTAGTTTTAAGTTTCCCTAGCTTTCGATTCCAAATCTCCAGAGATATTTGTCAAGTGTCAAGCCTCTCATTTGCACATTGGTCCTTGCTGCTTTCTGACAAAATCATATTAATTAATTAATTAATTAATTAATCCTGCAGTTAGGCTTTGTAGTGCAGAATAGTTGAGACATAGTGGATATTTCCCAAGACAAACTTTTTTGACAACAAATTAAACTTGAGTTTTAATCACTTTTTAAACTTGTTAAATATCTTCAATGTGATGTTGTGTTTTAATGGTGCAATGGAAAAAAAATAATGGGCAATTTTAAGTTTAGTTATTACACAGGGCATTTCAAAATTGGAAGAAAAAGATGACAATTTAGATTTTTGATTGTGTTTGCAATTAAATAGACCCTGAATTTATTTTTTTGGGCCAGATTACCAACCCCCCAGTGTCTCTGTCATGTCTTGTTGTTGGTTTTATAAGTGCCTTTTGATCAGAGACGTGGCTCGTTGAAGTTGAGGTTAAAGATGGTTACATTTCTCTCCAGTCCAGTCTTTTAAAAAAGCTTGTTTTTACCCGAGATCAAACGTTTAATTTTCCATATTTCCTTGCCCCCTGGAGTTCCTTACCCTTTTGTTCACCCCCTGCTGGGAAATCCTAACAGGTTAGGACAGCTGATTATAAGAGGCTTTTACTGCTAAGCCTGAAATTTAAACCAAAAAAACATCATTCAGGAACTTTCAGCTAGTTAGCGCTGATTTCTGTTGAGTGTTATTACAGATCCAAGTTTTGTTTTTCCAGTGAGGCACACTGCAACACTGCTGTTATTTGTTGATTAGCAGCAGTCTGAGTAATTGGAGGCCATTCACACACACACCACTGTGATCTTAATGAAATGGGAACAGAAGGTGATGGTCAAATGGAAACAAACTGATATTTTTGAAAGCTATTTTTTATTTTTTTTGCTTTGCTATGAATGCTTCACAAACTCTCTCCTGAATCCACATTTAAACACTTCACTCACTTCATTGCCATGTTTCAAACTGCTATCCTTGGAGGTAATTGATTTTTAAAAAGGTCTCATACCTGAATTAAACTGTCATGAGATCCCCTAGTATCGTCCCCAGGGTTAATCAATAGTTGCCTAGCACAAGGTTCCTGACTAGCAACACGTATTAATACGTAAAATTTGCCATCAACCCGTCCAAAACGTATAAAAACACACAAACAATATGACAGAAGTGGACGGGACAGGAAGACAGAGATGAAGAGAAATAAATACAGCACAACATGAGGGGAGGAAAGGAGGAAAAAACAATGAAAAAAACATAGCAACATAAGCCAACCATTTGCCCCACCATATTCTATTATAGTCTGAGTTTGGTGCATGTTTGTCTTGTCTTTCACCAAACCTTGTTTTTCTTCATCTTTCACACTTCCTTTCTCTCTAATTCACACAGTTCTGCCAAATCAGCTAATTTTACACCAACACAACTCAAGTTTAATCTAAAACAGGGGTCTCAAACTCCAATTACCTGGGAGGCAGTATCAAAAAAAAAAAAAAAAAAAAAATTGCTCTTCTTCTTCTTCTTTTCTCTTCTTTTCTTCTTTAACATATAGCACTCCTGTAGCGATGACAGTTAGCTCTTGGAGTTATGTACTTGATTCCTATGGTCTATGTCTAGTACCTTCAGGTTGAATGCACTTATTGTAAGTCGCTTTGGACAAAAGCGTCTGCTAAATGACATGTAATGTAATGTACAAAATGACAAAAAAAGACACAAAATGACCCAAAAAAAAAAGACACAAAATGACTAAAGAAATGACTGAAAAAACCACTAAATTACTTTAAAAAGACACAAAATGACAAAAAAGACACAGAATTATTTTTTAAAAGACACAAAATGACCCAAAAAAAGACAAATTGATAGAAAAAACTAAATTACTTAAAAAACAAAATGACCAAAACAAAGACACAGAATTACCAAAAAGACACAAAAAGACGAAAAAGGCACAAAAAGACCACACAAAAAAGACATAATAAAGTACACAAAAGACGTAAAATCACCCAAAAAAAGACACAAAAAGACAAAAAAACACCAAAAAAAGACAAAGTTCTTTTTTATCCTGGTGAGAACCAAATAATCATCAGGTCACTCTGCTGGGGCCAGTTCATCACTGCTGGCAGCTTTAATTTATCTGGTTTAAGAGTTAATTTCTTATTTTAAGCGTTCAACATCAACTGTGCGTGTGTAAGTTGGAGTGTGTAAACCTGAGACCCGCCTTTGTCTTGCAATTTCACAATGTTGTAACACGAAGCTGGTTACATTGTGCTGGTAGTTGTTTAGTGTCTTTCTTTACCTTCATGCATGATGATAATATGCAGACATTCTGCCTCTTCCACTACCGACTGATGCTCTTATCACTATTAACCCTTCCACACTAAGGGATAAGATGCTGCCCTGAGATGATGTGAGAAGATGTTATCTCTGCTGTTATTTCACCCGTTGCTCCTGTTCACACGCAATGTGTTTCCATCTGATTTTTCTGCCTGTTTCCTCACAAGTTGGAGGAGACAGTGGATGTGATTGCTGATAAAAAGCATACTAAGTAGGGAAACATTGTGTGGGTGGCTCTGCCTCTTTCTGAACAATGAGCTGCTAGGTTTCTCTCTTCAGGCGCCTTGACCCCGGGTCAGAAAGAAATGAAGCTCTTGACTTGCAGAAAAGATGTCGAGTGTTTTTCCAATGCAGGGCTAAGTGGGCCACGCTGGGGCCAGCTCATGATGTTTACTACACAGGACCTGAGTTATTATTTGCTCATTCTGAAGAGAAATACAACCGCAACTATTCTGAGTGGCTGAGAATGGGGAGAGAATCCATCAGTGCACTGTAAAAAAAAAAAGAGGTGTGTCTAAAAACCAGATAAAAACAGTAAATCTGAGGGAAATGATCTTGCTGTAATAAGCATATTGTACGCTTAAAATAAGAAATTAACTGGACTTAACTTACTTAACCTAACTTAAAACAAGATAAATTAAAGCTAGATTTAGAAGTGTTAGATAATAGTAATAGTTAATTTTATGACTTCAACTTTTTATCTCATAAGTATGACTTTTTTTATCTCATTATTTCAAATTTTTAATTTCAAAACTATGGCTTTTTAATCTCATAATTTCGACTTTTATCTCATAATTATGACTTTTATCTCATAATTATAATTTTTTAATCTCATAATTTCAATTTTTATCTCATAATTATGATTTTTTAATCTCATAATTTTGATTTTTATTTCATAATTATGACTTTTTAATCTCATATTTTTTTTATCTCGAGCAGAGTGCACTGCAAATTATTTGTTAAATTTGATTTAAAAAAAAACAACTTTAGATTTAGAAGTGTTAGATAATTTATCTTGTTTTAAGAGTTGATTTGTTATTTTACACACAACACACAAATTTACCAAAAAAGACACAAATTGACAAAAAAAAGACACAAATTGACAAAAAAAAGACACAAATTGACAAAAAAAGACAGATAAAAAAAAAACTTGGGATTTAGAAGTGTTAGATAATTGATCTTGTTTTAAGAGTTAATTTCTCATTTTAAGCATTCAACATGCTTATTTCTAGATTTATTAATCTTAATTTAATAAATCTTGTCAAGGTAAATTATCTGTCCATGCAGCAAGATCATTTCCCTCAGATTTACTGTTTTTATCTGTTTTTTTTGCAGTATATTTTGTCTAAATCCCATGAAGACAGAGTGTTTTAGTGGGTCCTGGTCAGTTGTTGGTGAAACACTGCTGTGTTTTCTTCTATTCCTCTTTTTGCCCTTCTGTGCAATCATAACATGAATTATTTCGCTTATTATCTTTTACACATAGGGAAGCATGAGAAATGGGATCTGAATGATTTATTAGGTAGCACCACAAAGTGCCATGCATGTCCTCGTTGATGAGGAATGTCAGTAAAATGTGCTTTGAAATGACTTTTGCTGCTTATTTCTCTACGGGGATGAGCTCCCGGTGCAATCAGCCTGGACCGCTGGCACTCTGAGGCTTGTTTCCACCCAATGGTGAAGGAATATCACACACATGCATCAATTTACTGTATGTTATATATAAGCATTACAGTAAATATTCTCAAGGAGGCTCTGAGGCAACATGAGAAAGAAAATGTCATCAGTTATCACTAGAATTTAACCCTCTGGAGTCCGGAGCACGACTTCTTCATGACGTCAAAAAAAGACACAAAAATGACCAAAAAAGACACAAAAAGACACAAAATAACTAGAAAAAAAGACACAAAATGACAAAAAAGAGACAAAATGACAAAAAAAGACACAACAACAGACACAAAATGACCAAAAAAGAAACAAAAAAAGACACGAAATGCCAAAAAAGACACAAAATTACTTAAAAAAAGACACAACAACAAACATAAAATGACTGGAAAAAAAGACACAAAATGACCATAAAAAACACAGAAGACACAAAATGACAAGAAAGAGACAAAATCACCAAACAAAGACACAAAAACCTAAAAAAAGACACAACAGACACATAATGACAAAAAAAGACACAAAATAACTAAAAAAAGACACAACAACAGACACAAAATGACCAAAAAAGACAAAAAAACTACTAAAAAAAGACAAAACAACAGACACGTAATGACCAAAAAAGACAAAATAACAAAAAAAAAGACACAACAACAAACACAGAATGACTGGAAAAAAAGACACAAAATTACCATATAAGACACAGAAGACACAAAATGACCAAAAAAGACACAAAATAACTAAAAAAAGACACAACAACAGACACAAAATGACAAAAAAAAGACACAAAATAACTAAAAAAAAGACACAACAGACACATAATGACCAAAAAAGACACAACAAGAGACACAAAATGACCATAAAAGACACAAAATGACAAAAAAAAGACACAAAATGACAAAAAAGAAACAAAATAACTAAAAAAAGACACAACAACAAACACAAAATGACCAAAAAAGACACAAAAAAGACATGAAAAGGATTCAAAAATGGACAAAACAGCCCAAAACTCCATCGAGTTTTTGTCCTGCAGAGATTACAATTCTGAGAGTGGAATTTATTTAGATTTGTGAGGCAGAAACACAGCACTGAGCTCTGCTGCTTCCAAACCCTTTCTAAATAATTCAATTGTCTCTTATTGTTTTCTTCAACTGTTCCTTCCTGGTGATCCCCCAGAGTCACAGGAAGCCACACAGCCATCCACGGCTGCATGTGTGTCATGTTCCAGCGTCTATTCTTTCTGCACGTTGCTCCACACTTAGGGAATAGCATTGGTCCACTAGCAGCAACAGCAGCTTTGTTGCCAGGCCGGGCCTCTTCATTGTGGTGCCAGGCTGCAGCCAGAGCTGAGGGAGCCGGCTGGACTGTGTAGAAGCTGCTGTTTGATGTGCCATCCGTGGCCTGGAGCCATGAAGTGGAGGGAAGTTATGCACAACAGCCATGGCCTGGATCTGCTCCACTTCATAACTCTGACTCTTGGACTATTTTTCTCTTCTCGCCAACAAGTAGAATGAAATTTCCTCACTTTCTTGTCAGTGAAAAAGGAGCTTCTAATGAGATGTTTGTCTTGTTATGGGGAGATTATCTTACTTTTTGGTGTTACAGCACACCAACTAGATGTCCAAAGTGTTCCCTTTGGTTCCAAAACGACCCAAAAATGGACCAGGTTTTGTCCAGTTTCTATTTAACTCGATAGAGTCTTGGAATTTTTTTGTCTATTTTAGAATCCTTTTCGTCATTTTGTGTCTGTTGTTGTCTTTTTTTTTAGTTATTCTGTGTCTTTTGTTTTGCCATTTTGTGTCTGTTGTGTCTTTTTTTAGTTATTTTGTGTCCGTTGTTGTGTCTTTTTTGGTCATTTTGTGCCTGTTGTTGTTTCTTTTTTTAGTTATTTTGTGTCTTTTTTTGCCATTTTGTGTCTTTTTTGTGTCTCTTTTGGTCATTTTGTGTCTGTGGTTGTTTCTTTTTTTAGTTATTTTGTGTCTTTTTTTGCCATTTTGTGTCTTTTTTGTGTCGTTTTTGGTCATTTTGTGTCTGTTGTTGTGTCTTTTTTGGTCATTTTGTGTCTGTTGTGTCGTTTTTGGTCATTTTGTATCTGTTGTTGTGTCTTTTTTGGTCATTTTGTGTGAATATAATAATATAATGACCAAAAAAGACACAAAAAAAACTAAACAAAGACACAAAATGACAAAAAAGACAAAAAAAAAAAAAAAAAAAGACACAACAGACATATAATGACCAACATATACACAAAATACAAAGAAAAGACACAAAAAAGACACAAAATGACAAAAAAAACAACCTACAAACCAATAGGAGACATCACAGCGACTCCAAATATAATTTGTGGTCTGTCAACTCAACCACATTTCGTATCAGGCCTTATTATTATTTTTATCCTTGAGTTTATATCAGACCAGTTCAGACTGTCCTCAGGCTCCTCCTCCTTGGGGTAAAATATTTTCAGAAATGTATATATATATATATATATATATATATATATATATATATATATATATATATATAAATACCAACATATTTCTTTATAACAAGAAAGTCGTCTCGGAGGGGCTATCAGATCACTGCTTCCTGCGCAGATGGTCCTGACAGTTAAACCAGCTCTTGCTGGGGGGAGAAACCAGTCACATGTGTCCCAGTTAGTTCTGTGGCAGTCGTCACCATGCTCCAGTGTTCTGCTGAGGCAGATATCAGCCTGAACCACGGATAGATCCTCTCCTCTACATCACAACTCTTCCCTTCCTCTCAGTACTGTAGTGAGTCAGAGTAGCTGTCTCATTCACTACCAGGCCTTTGATGTTGCTGTCATATTGGTATTGGTATTGAAAACAGACATATAGAGAGAGTGGTAATATACACAGATTACAGGATAGAAAGAGAATCATATGAAACGTTAACTAAATTTAAAGTAACCCTTGGACCACAGCAATAGCTTCAGACCAGTTGAGTATAGTTTCAGGTGTAACATTATTAATCCTGGCTGTTGACCTCTCAACAAGACACACATCAGAAAACAATAAAAGACAGGTTCTCTTGAAATTCGTGACAGGTTCAAACCAGTTCTTTATAAAAAAAAAATGTAGTTATTTTGTGTCTTTTTTGTCATTTTGTGTCTTTTTTTGGTCATTTTGTCTCTTTTTTGTGTCTTTTTTAGTCATTTTGTGTCTGTGGTTGTGTCTTTATTTTGTCATTTTGTGTCTTCTGTGTCTTTTATGGTCATTTTGTGTCTATTTTTCTAGTCATTTTGTGTCTTTTTTTGCCATTTTGTCTCTTTTTTGTGTCTTTTTTAGTCATTTTGTGTCTGTGGTTGTGTCTTTATTTTGTCATTTTGTGTCTTCTGTGTCTTTTATGGTCATTTTGTGTCTATTTTTCTAGTCATTTAGTTTTTTTTGTTGTTTTTGTGTCTTTTTTGTGGGGTTTTTTTGGTCATTTCGTCTCTTTTTTGTCATTTTGTGTCTTCTGTGTCTTTTATGGTCATTTGTGTCTATTTTTCTAGTCATTTTGTTTTTTTTGCCGTTTTTGTGTCTTTTTTTGTGGGTTTTTCTCTTTTTTGTCATTTTGTGTCTTCTGTGTCTTTTCTAGTCATTTTGTTTGTTTTTTGGTCATTTTGTGTCTGTTATTGTGTCTTTTTTTAGTTCTTTTGTTTTTTTGTTTTTTTTATAATTTTTATTAACAAATAAACAGAAATTTGAGTGATTCCACGGCTATTCCACGGATTTAGAGTTAAGCGAATCCGTGGCTATTCCACAGATTCCTGTGAGACCAGGTTCTGATAGATCCTCTCCTGTACATCAAGCACTACATCAGAACTCTTCCTTCCTCTGAGTCCTTTAGTGAGTCACAGTAGCTGTCTCATTCATTACAAGCCTTTGATGTTGCTGTCATATTGGTCCGGCGTTGCTCTGCCAGCAGCTCCCAGGAGGAGTGTAAAATGATCGATACAGTCCATAAGGAACATATATAAGAGGATAAAACTTATTAACTACATAAGGAGCTAATCGAGGGAAGGCACAGTAAAAGACCCCTTCAGCGCTGAAACCCACCCGCAATTCTACTCGGGTCGAAATTGCCTTAGGATGAAATCAATTTGTCGCTAGTATATTGTAGCATTGCACTTATTGATTTTCCTGGTGCACTGTGTGCGAGCGGTGAATGGACTCTGTGGATTTGAAGGGACTGGAGGATGGAGTGGAGGAGGTCTCCGGCTGAGCAGGGATAGGACTCCCTCCGATGCACCTTTCAATCAAGCTTAGCAAAGTTATCCTCATGAATATGAAATATAAGGCACAGTCGGGCTGGAGGAAAGTTGAGGCATGGAGTGTGTGTGTGTGTGTGTTCACAGGGGTGTGTAGAAGGGAATAAGAAATGTAAAAAAAAGACTATTTGCTTATGTGGAAAGTTTACTTGTGTTCTTTGTTTGGTATTACTTTGTGAGGAGCAAAATATGTTAACTCTATGGAGGCTTACAGGGCTAGTTTGTCCATTTTTGAATACTTTTCATGTCGTATTGTGGCTTTGTAAGTCTTTTTGTGTCTTTTGGAGGATTTTTTAGGGTCATTTTGTGTCTTTTTTTAGTAATTTTGTGTCTTTTTGTGTCTTTTTTAGTTATTTTGTGTCTTCTTTTGTCATTTTTTGTCTATTTTTTGTCATTTTTTGTCTTTTGGGGGATTTCTGGGGGTCATTTTGTGTCTTTTTTAGTCATTTCGTGTCATTTATGTGTCATTTTGTGTCTTTTTTGTGTCTTTTTGTGTCTTTTTTTAGTCTTTTGTGTCCTTTTTAGTTATTTTGTGTCTTTTTTTTAGTCATTTTGTGTCTTTTTGGGGATTTATTTGGGTCATTTTGTGTATTTTGTGTCATTTTGTGACTTTTTGGGTCATTTTGTGTCATTTTGTGTCATTTTTGTGTCATTTTGTGTCTTTTTTGTGTCATTTTGTGTCTTTTTTTGTCTTTTTGTGTCTTTTTTAGTCATTTTCTGTCTTTTTTTGGTCATTTTGTGTCTTTTTTAGTCCTTTAGTCCAACATAGAATATGATTTTGAATCTTTTTTTAACTTTCAAAACACTATCATGCTCAGTAAAGAATTTTAAATGTTGCAAATGTGAACAAAGGTGTCAAATCTAACATATAAGAGGGTTCCATCCAGTTCTATCATTTGATACTAAATCTATTTGAGCTTGTCTCCAGTTTTACTTGGTATATCATCATCAAACTGAAACTGGCCTCATGGAGTTTACAGCCAGAACTTTAGAGGTAAATTTACAGTAGGGCTCCACGCTGCTTTGTTTTCTAGTCTGGATGGAGTCAACAAGTCTGGATTATTTGGAGCTTTTGGACACTCCTGAGGGTTAAACTGGGACATTGCAAAGACAAAAGCTGGTCACTGCAAGGCCACCCATTTTTTATTTTAAAGGTTTTGTGATTGCTGCAAAGAGAAGCTTCAAATGACGACTCCTTTTACCTTTTTCTTTCCGTCGCCGAGCAAGAAAAAAAAGGTTAACTGGAGCCTCCTCCTGACATTTTCAAAGTTCCTAATCTGTATTTTGATGCACGCTGACCTGCAGTGTCTTCCTTCCTGCTTAGGCAAACATTTTCAGCACTTCCGTCTGGATTCACATGAACCCCGGGCAGCTTCTGTGCTTTCACATGGTAATTACAGCCTGCTTCCCTGGCAAAATAATAACAGCCTCAATAAGGAGCACAACACAGATGAGCTTTCTGATTTAACGCGTTTTACTGCCACCTCCCCCCCTCCTCCCTTTTCCTCATTTCATCCAGTATCGTTTTTTTTTTTTTTTCAGATTTGTTTTGTGTTGTTGATTCATTTTTCTAACCACCCTACGCCTGCACTGCGTCTGTCCAAAATGAAGCATCCAATCTGAGGCCCCATCTGCTGAATGATCCTCTCTCGTCGCATGCATGTACACAAGCCTGTGTTTTACGCCAAGGCGTTATCCACTCCTTCATGGCCCATCTGCTCTCTCTTTATCTACCCCGTTTTCTGTCTTTCTTCCATCTCTTTATCCCTCTTTCCTTGGCTTGGTGTCCCTCATCATATTTTAGTTGGCTGTCTTGATTTGTTACATTGATGCCTTCCACACAAACGCATGCGATGCAATGTTTGTTCCATTTTGTACTGTATGCAAGATGAGCACAGTCCTACTGTGTTCTCCAAACTGCTCTCCTACTGCAGTTATTTAATGGGGATTTCTCACTAAATGCACGCTATCATCAGCTGAACGTGTCCTGTTTCACGCACAAGAGAAGCAGAGGAAGCATCATATGGGCCTTTATTATATGACCACCCACTTCTTACTTGATTTATTTCCTCAGTAAGCAATGTTTTTTGGTTAGTTGGACTAAAACCATTTTTTCTGTTTACGTTAGAATACTAATTAACCAAGCTAACTATCTAGCTAGCACTAGCATTAATGTTACAGCACACTAACTAGATGTCCAAAGTTCTTCCCTTGGTTCCCTAGGAACAGAGCTAAACCCCAAAAAAGGACCAGATTTTGTCCAGTTTCTATTTAATTGGGTGTCAATATATCTAATACCTGTGTGGATCCAAGCTGTTTATGCTTTGGTCACATGTTGCATGTGCTTCTGTGTAGCTGCTCATTCATTTTTGTTGCATCATCCTGCTGCTAGTGTTGGCCTTCTCTCCCTTTTTTGGGCCTGTTCCAAGCGCCAACCTCCTTAATGGCCAGCAGGAGGCGCCTTCACTGCCTGCAAAAAGAAGTCTGATTGTATGAAGGTCTATGAGAAAATGACCCTACTTCTTACTTGATTTATTTGCTCAGTAAGCATTTTTCTATTGAGTTCATGGTATCAATCACTAGATTTAAGTCTTTTTCAATACAGCATGACGTTCATTTTGTGGATAAAAGTCCTATTTAGAGTAAAATAAACAACAAAGCATGGTGTAAAATACAGCAGGACTACATTGTGATTGACAGATCGCTTCTAAAATGTTTTTAGTTTTTGTTAGGTGGACTTAATACCTTTTTTTCTGTTCAGGTTAAATAACTAGCTAACCTAGCTAGCTTGCTACCTAGCATTGGCGTTAATTGATAACTTACTAACTCTCTGGCTTCTGATGCATCCTGCACATGCACAAAAAAACAGGATGGTAACAGCTTCAAAACCAGAGTCTAAAAACCAAAAGGAGACACCACAGATGTCTACTATTGGTGATTACATTGTGATTGACAGATCGCTTCTAAAACTTTGTCTCTTTCATGGTGTGTTTTCACTTCGTAGTTAGATAAGATTTTGGTCGCTCAAAAATGTTTTTAGTTTTTGTTAGTTGGACTTAAAACCTTTTTTTCTGTTCAGGTTTAACTAGCTAACCAAGCTAGCTAGCTAGCATTAGAGTTAATTGATAATTTATTAACCCTCTGGATTCTGATCCATCCTGCACATCCTGCTGGTTACAAAAAAAAATCAGGATGGCAACAGCTTCAAAACCAGAGTCTACAAACCAAAACAATTCTACAATTCTACAATTCTACAATGTCATTTAGCAGACGCTTTTATCCAAAGCAACATACAAATGAGAGACACCACAGCAACTACAAGTATTATTTGTGTTAATTTGTATCAATCACTAGATTTAAGTCTTTTTCAATACAGCATGAGGTTAATTTTGTAAATAAAAGTCTTAATTAGAGGGAAAATAAACAACACAGCATGATGTGCAATACAGCAGGACTACATTGTGATTGACAGATCGCTTCTAAAACTCCTACTGCAGTTATTTAATGGGGATTTCTCACTAAATGCACGCTATCATCAGCTGAACGTGTCCTGTTTCACGCACAAGGGAAGCAGAGGAAGCATGATATGGGACGGGGCAAGGTGAAAGGGACGTTATGATTCAGTGTGTTTCCCCCAGACAAGGGACTGCTGAGTGGGGGCATAAAATTGCTGCCTTCTTCTGATCCCTGAGACTCCCATTCAGCGTCTAACTACCGGGAGAAGAAAGAGCAATTCCGCCACAGGAGGCAGGCAAGATTGGTTCAGTGCACGTCACCAGAATTTAGTGGAGCCTCTTGCCTGGCAGCCCACAGACCTTAGGTCTCCTTCAATTGTGTGTCTAATTGATTACTTCCCATGCAATTACTCCCGTGTCACACTCAATATTTCACCGCTCCAGGAAGGGGGCAAGAGGGACTTTCTTTTTGAAGGACGACATTCATATTGTCACATTTGTGAGCCCCTAATGTGGATCGTGAGGAGGCACATGTTAAATTGAAGTCCGGAACGGGCCATCAGTGGTGGTTGGTGCTAATTGATTGCTCTGTAATACTACTGTGTGGAGGAGATAGTGAGACTATTAGAGCCAATGGTCGGGTTTCACCATGGGAACAAAAAAAAAGTTTCTTTTAGCAGTTTTGTTGGCCTTTGTGCATGCACTTCCTTTGAATGTATCTCCATCCCTTTGGCTTTGTCTTCAAGAAACCTATCCACCACGTCTGAACTGAGGTTCATTTTGCAAATAAAAGTCCTATTTAGAGGAAAATAAGCAACAAAGCATGGTGTGCTATACAGCAGGACTACATTGTGATTGACAGATCGCTTCTTAAACTTTGTCTCTTTCATGGTGTGTTTTCACTTCGTAGTTAGAGTTAAAAATTGTATTTGGTTTTTTGGACTAAAAATATTTTTTCTGTTCACCTTAACTCTATGGAGTCTTTTCTCAATTCTTTGATCCTTTTCATGACTTTTCGTGTATTTGTAAGTCATTTTGTGTCTGTTTTGGTCATTTTGTGTCTTTTTGGGGTCATTTTGTGTCCTTTTTCAGTCATTTTGTGTCTTTTTTTGTCACTTTGTGTCTTTTTTGGTCATTTTGTGTCTTTTTTTGGTCATTTTGTGTCTTTTTTGGTCATTTGGTGTCTTTTTTGGGGTCATTTTGTGTCTTTATTTAGTCACTTTGTGTCTTTTTTGGTCATTTTGTGTATTTTTGTGTCTTTTTTTTGGTCATTTGGTGTCTTTTTTGGGGTCATTTTGTGTCTTTTTTTAGTCACCTTGTGTCTTTTTTGGTCATTTTGTGTATTTTTGTGTCTTTTTTTGGTCATTTTGTGTCTTTTTTGGTCATTTGGTGTCTTTTTTTTGGTCATTTTGAACAAATGTGAACAAAGGTGTCAAATCTACCATATAAGAGGGTTCCATCCAGTTCTATCATTTTATACTAAATCTATTTGAGCTTGTCTCCAGTTTTACTTGGTATATCATCATCAAACTGAAACTGGCCTCATGGAGTTTACAGCCAGAACTTTAGAGGTAAATTTACAGTAGGGCTCCACGCTGCTTTGTTTTCTAGTCTGGATGGAGGCAACAAGTCTGGATTATTTGAAGCTTTTGGACACTCAACAGGGTTAAATACATAGCTAACCGAGCTAGCTTGCTAGCTAGCACTAGCATTGTTTGATAATGATTATTTGATCTGATCCATCCTGCACATGTGCTGGTTACAAAAAAATCAGGGTTGTAACGGCTTCATAACAGACACAAAATGACCAAAAAAGAGACAAAATGACAAAAAAAAGACACAAAATAACTAAAAAAAGACACAAGAACACAAAATGACTGGAAAAAAGAGACAAAATTACCATAAAAGACACAGAAGACACAAAATGACAAAAAAAACACAAAATAACTAAAAAAAGACACAACAGACATATAATGACCAAAAAAGACACAACAACAGACAGAAAATGGCCAAAATAGACATAAAAAACTGAAAAAAAGACACAAAATGACAAAAAAGACACAAAATAACTAAAAAAAGACACAAAATGACAAAAATAAATAACTAACTAAAAAAAGACACAAAATTACAAAAAAAAAGATATAACCAGAGTCTAAAAACCAATAGGAGACATCACAGATGTCTACTATTGGTAATTACATTGTGATTGAAAAACTTTGTCTCTTTCATGGTGTGTTTTTACTTCGTAGTTAGATAAGATTATGGTCGCTCAAAAATGTTTTTAGTTTAGTTTAGTTTGAGCCAATGGTCGGGTTTCACCATGGGAACAAACTAAAGTTTCTTTTAGCAGTTTTGTTGGCCTTTTGCATGCACTTCCTTTGAATGTATCTCCATCCTTTTGGCTTTGTCTTCAACAAACCTATCCACCACGTCTGAACTCTGACTGTGAGCTGCCTACATCCAGCATAAAAACCAATTCATTGGCTTATTTTTTGTTGCTCCAGGGCCATCCTTGTATGTCGCTCACAGCGTTGCCTTCAGGCTGCAGTGTTGCTTTTTTTTAATGCTTTTGTTATTTATTATTTTCCTTAATAGTGCAATGTTTTAGATTGCAAAAGCAGGAAAATAACTGGTTTGGCTTTATGAAATATTAATAGAGAACAACAGCACAACCTGGAGAAAATAATAATACAAAATAGACCTTTGCCAAATACAACTATGTGTGTATTTGTCTGTGTGTGTGTTGCATATATTAAAGTCCTGGACACTGGGATCTCTGGCATATTATTAAAGTTTTAGCGCAATATTCCCCTGTGTCAAATCATGCTCCCTTTTTTCCACAGACGTGGAACAAGATTTTAGTTCAAAAAGCCAATAAAGCAGCCATTATTATACAACATTATACTGTTACTATTCTACTGCATTATTCCCTTAAACTCAAATAAGTCCCCAGATGTTTCCCTTTCCCCGATGCAGAACACAGGAGACTGGAGAAACGCTTTGGATTAAAGGTCTAAGGCAGGGGTCTCAAACTCGTGGCCCGCGGGCCAATTGTGGCCCTTGTGGCGATATTTTGTGGCCCTCACCTTGATATGAAAGTTTAATGTGAGTTTTATATGAATGGCATTTTGCCATGTTGTGTGTGGAAGGTCCCTTTAATTACTTTTTTGGTAATTTTGTGTCTTTTTTTGGTCATTTTGTTTCTTTTTTAAGTAATTTTGTGTCTTTTTTTGGTCATTTTGTGCCTTTTTTTGTAATTTTATGTCTTTTTTTATCATTTTGTGTCTTTTTTAAGTAATTTTGTGTCTTTTTTTGGTCATTTTGTGCCTTTTTTTGTAATTTTGTGTCTTTTTTTGGTAATTTAGGGTTTTTTGTGTCTTTTTTTCGTAATTTTGTGTCTTTTTTTTGGTCATTTTGATACTGCCTCCAGCGGCCCCCAGGTTATTTGAGTTTGAGACCCCTTTTGTAAGGCCTTTGGAAACTATAACCCAAAGTAAAAAAATGTGGACTTTAAAAGCTTAAATTTGTAAAAAGACACAAAAAAGAGACAAAATGACCAAAAAAGAGACAAAATGACAAAAAACCCACCAAAATGACAAAAAACCCCATAATAACAGACACAAAAAAAGACACAAAATAACAAAAAAAAAGACACAACAGACACAAAATGACCAAAACAGACACAAAAAAATGGACGATGGTTTTCAAAAATGGACGAAATAGTCCAAGAGTTAATACAACACTCACTCTCATATAGCATGCCTTTTAGAAATCTAGAAAATGTGATGCTCCTTCCTCCAGAGAAACAGCTCAAAGCAAAAATAAATCACCAACTCTGATCTTCCAAATTGTCCAATTCAAAATGCATTTGATGAAAACATTTATGCATGTTTAAAACAAAATGTTTTCTTAGATGCTAAGAACTGTTTCTTTTTTATTCCGTGCACAATTTATGCCTTTGTTTTTTATGCATGCGAGCGTGAGAGTGTGTGAATACATCAGCAGAGTCGTGCTCATATATGTTGCATGTTTCTGTTAATAATTTGCATTCTGTAAGCTCGTTCTCGCACCACGGACGGGCCTAAAAAGGACTCTAACTCTCCTCACTGATGAGGAATATTGTCCAGCCCGAGCCTCCACCTCTGCCTCACCTTTTTTCGTCAGCTGGAGAAATATCCGGTCCTGCCTAAACACGACTACATACCCTTTATTACCAATTTGCCTTCCAAACTGAACCTCTACGGCCCGCTGGAAGGGAGAGTCGACTTTCACCTCATTAAAAGTTAAAGTAGGCGTGGAAGGAATTTTAATGCCAATTAATAATCAAAACACCGTCCTCTTCTCTCTTTCTCCAACATTTCCATCCCCTCGGGCGATGGCTTAGATCAGGCGAAGATCTGCCATGATGTAGATGTAAAACTGGCTCCGAGACCAATAGGACGCTGTTCACTTAGTCTAAATCTCGTCTGAATTGGAGCCTGTTGTTTCGGCTGGGAACGAGGGACGGAGTGAGTGTTAATATGTCTGACGGAGTGTGTGTGTGTGTGTGTGTGTGTGTGTGTGTGTGTGCGGGGATTAATTTGCACTATAGGTTATGTAAATTACCATGTGTTTCTCAGCCTCTTGATCTGAACACTGTTTCAAACCACACACTGCTGCTATAAAGCGTCAAATAGAAGAAATCTACACTGTTCATGTCACTTTTCTCTGCAGCAGTACAACAGGCCGACTCCTCTAAACTAAATCCAGTTGTCCCAGTAAATCTCTCTACACCTCAACCTGACTGGGAGAAGTCACTGCTAATTCATGTTAGCATTAGCTGTAGCATTAACTGGGATGTTCATTTTGGCTAGCAAAAAAACAAAAAACAAAATGTTTGTTACTGACCTCAGAAAACTGAGCAGCGACTCCTTGGAGTGTCTGTTAGTCCAACCAAACGCTGAACAAGACATTTTAAATTACAAATTAAATTAATATTAATTAAATTAATAACTATGAAATTTTAGGTGGAGGCTTTAAATAAGCCCATCTGGGTTTTCTGCCTCTCCCTGCACTTTACATTATGTTATTTTTGTCATTTTATGTCATTCTAACTGTGCAAATAAAATAAAACCTAACTAAAAAAAATGGAACTGCTGGAATTTTCAGTCGAATGCAGTTTAACCCATTTAAGGCGGGAAAGCATTACTGCATTTCTACTATTAAAACCGGGGCAATGTTGCGTTATTCTACCATTAAAGCCGGGAAAACGGATACGTCGTTTTGTAGTTTTTGTAGTATTTGTAGTTTTTTCCACCTATTTTCGGTCTCTGGGCCAATGAAATGCATCAGAATGCATGTGGGAGTGTCGCAATGCAACGCGTTGATTTAAAAAAAAAAAACTTTATTGAAGGTTCAGACAAAGAAACTCAACTTCTCATGAAAGCCACAGATATAAACTCTTAAATACTTTACTGAATTTCATTTCTATCTGCTACAGAAGCTGAAAAATCTATTATTTAGTAGTAAGAGTTGACACTTCTGTTGGATTTACAGAAAAACAGGTTTTAGGGGCTTATTTTAAAATCACCCAGAGGTTTTACAGGCAGTTTTTACAGGCATTTTAGGCCTAAATGGGTTAAGGCACTTCCTGGTTTGCCTCCTTGCTCAGACCCGGAGGTTGCCGACTTCCTCTCTCCGTTTTCTCTTTCCTGCAGAGCAGTGAATCGTTCAGAAGCTGGATTTAAGATATATTTCATTGTCTGGGTTTAGTTTAAGAGCAGAAAACTTTTGTGATATTTCTAGATTTAGATGACCGTTACCACCAACATTACCTCATAAACTACAGGAAGAAGGTTCGGATGCTTCCTCATTAATAGTGAATAAGGTTCGGGAGGTTTCCTTCAAGATTTATTAAAGATAGATATTAACCTGCAAATCACTGCATGCAGAAATTTACAACAAAAATAACACCACTAACTGCTCTTTCTGTGATGAATATTCAGAAATATTTTTACACTTATTTTGGCTTTGTTCTCACACCAAGAAATTCTGGCAGGAACTTTGCAGATTTGTCACACTATTACGGGAAAATGTGGTGTTTGGTTTCTTGAAATACCCAAATAAAGAAGCCAAATGTTTGTTGTCATTTAAAAAAAAATATTGGTTTAGTTATATTATGACTTTGGGAAAAAAATGCAATAAAAAAACTTAATTTTGTTGTTTTCTTGAAGGATGGAAAACAATAAGGGAGCTTGATTTCTAATTGCACTATCACAAAGGCTATTAAGACTCTTAATGTGTTGTTTTTGAATATTTTTATGTTGTGGAATAAACCACTTGGCTCTTTAGTCATTGCTCTATATCATGGGTTTCAAACTTGCGGCCCGCGGGCCAATTGTGGCCCTCGTGACGATATTTTGTGGCCCCCACCTTGATATGAAAGTTTAATGTGAGTTTTATATGAATGGCACTTTACCGTATTGTGTGTGGAAGGTCCCTTTAATTACTGTTTTTGGTAATTTTGTGTCTTGTTTTGGTAATTTTGTATCTTTTTTTTGTAATTTTGTGTCTTTTTTGGTCATTTTGTGTCTTTTTTAAAGTAATTTAGTGTCTTTTTTTGGTCATTTTGATACTGCCTCCAGTGGCCCCAGGTAATTTGAGTTTGAGACCCTTGCTCTATTTGTATACAGTCACTTTTATACTGGACATGTGCTACAGTATGTTCTTTGCTGCTGCTTCCTGTTTTCTGGTTTTCTCATTGACTTGATGACAAATACAGCCCATGAATTGGTTTCTTCCAATAACTGGTAATAACAGATAACATTGCTGATGAAGACACTGAATGCAAGATGCATTTTAATAAGAGCAGAGCAACAGATCAAGTGGTTGAAACAGCTTGTGATCAAGAGATATTGTTGTTATGGTGGTGGAGGTTACAGCTTTACTAATCAGGAGTCGGGGTAGTTGTTGAGTAAGGCTTTATATTAAAACAGTGATGCATTCATTTTTCATACAGACAAATGTAATACAATTTATCATAGTTCTCATCTAATGATTACTCTGTCTTGGTTTAAGTTCTGGTTTCATTGTGAAAAATAGAGTTTTTTCTGTATAGTTTCCATCAATCTGAGCCTCTCTCTTGTTGTCCTTACTGGCTTATTGATTTATAACTGCAAATACACACCTTTATCATGAGTAATGCTGCTTCCGATTGCACTCGGAACTCGGAAAGATCCGAATTCAGGTAGGATCCAAGCAGCCCGAAATAGGTCGGAAATACGTGGAAAACCTCTGTCCACCTCTGGCTGCTGTCACTGTTCCGGAACATTCTACAGCGGCAGTTAATTCTGTTGATTGCTCTGCTCTGATTGCCTTTGATCCTTTGATGTGATTACAGTTACAGATACACACACACACATGTCCGTAAGCGCGCCCACTCCTCCAGATACACATGCTTCAAACACACACACGCACACACACAGAGGTAACTTTATGCGATTTAAATCACACACACACACACACACACACAGGTAACTTTATGCGATTTTCGTTACACACACACACTCCTCCAGATTCACATGTTTCACACACACACACACACACACACACACACACACACACACACACATTTTGAGGTTAAAGGTCATAGGTTGCTGTATAAATAAATACTTGTAAAGGAATGCTTGTTGTAGGTGTGCTCCTTGTATATTATATAGTATCATAACATTACTAGTATTAATTGTTTGAAATCTCTGAAGAATCTCATCATAGTGTACACACACCGGCAGTAGCCCCCGTGGCCCTTTCAGAATTTCCCCAGAGGAAATTTTCTAGTTTTACTTTTAATATACTTTAAGTACATTTTTGATGCTGATACCTTTGTACTTTTACTTCAGTAAGTTTTGAATGCAGGACTTTTACTCGTAGTGGAGTAATTTCACAGTGTAGAATTAATACTTTTAAGTAAGAGATCTGAATACTTTTTCCACCACTGGTCCAGTTTGGGGTATACTTACTCCTTTATTTCCATCATCTTATTGTACAGTGTCTGCCATAGATATGATTGCAGATTTGAAAACAAACCAAGTGTGATTGTCATGTTGAGTTTGTGTCACTGACTGGTTGTCATGGCGGCGCTACATGTCAGCGTGGCTCTGCAGCCTTGACATGCAGCTCTGACTTTGATTGTGAAGGCCAGACTGTGTTTCAGACAGGTCTTTGATGTCAGAGACGCTCAGCGCTCATCTCTGAGGAGGAGCAAAATGAGTGGCAAAGCAAATAAAATAGGAGCTGACTGGCAGCTCGGTGGGTCTCTGAAGCCGCCGAGGAAAATGTCACTTTCTATCAACTTAGTTATGAGGCTTAAATGGACACCTGTGGACTTTGGGTGGTGGAAGATTTCCACCCATAAAGACGTGAGGTGTTTAACATTAATAAAGTGAAGTTTTGAAATCTGAGTCCTCTTAGGAGGTTTGTCAGGTGCTTGTAACATTTGTGGTTTTTTATTTGCCTCTGTTATCATTTTGAACCCTGGGTCCTCTCTAATTTACTCCCCTTTCAGACCCTTTGGGCTGAAAGTGTCCACTTCCAAAAAAATGTGATAAAAACTTTACTGATTGATATTTTTTTGTATTTTTTTCTGCATAAACCTCTTAAACAACTTCTACCCTGCTCAAAATTATCAAATATTCAAAGATTTGAGGATTTTAACCCTTTAAATGCCAGTTTGACTGCACAATGTCACTGATTTTTTTTTTTTTTTTCATGAAAAGAATACAAAAATTTAGTTATTTTCCATATAATAAATAATTTTGGGCTGATTTAAAACTTACAACACTTTCAGACCCTTCAGGCTGAAAATGTCCACTTCAACGCGATAAAAACTTTCCAGATTAATATTTTTTTCTACTTTTTTCTGCATAAACATCTTAAACAACTTCTGCCCTGCTCAAAACTACCAAATAGTCAAAGATTTTGAGGATTTTACCCTTTAAATGCCAGTTTGATTGCACAATGTCACTGATGTTTTTTATGAAAAGAATACAAAATTGTAGTTATTTTCCATTTAATAAATCATTTTTGGCTGGTGCATTGGCTTTTATCACAGCCTTGGATATGTCAAAGATTAAGAACAAAATTTATTTTGATGCATTTTTAGTTTTTGTGTAGTGACATTTAAAACTTACTCCCCTTTCAGACCCTTCGGGCTGAAAATGTCCAACTTTACTGATTGATATTTTTTTCTACTTTTTTCTGCATAAACCTCTTTCTGCCCTGCTCAAAACTATCAAATATTCAAAGATTTTGAGGATTTTAACCCTTTAAATGCGAGTTTGATTGCACACTGTCACTGATGTTTTTTTATGAAAAAAAAAATACAAAAGTGTAGTTATTTTCAATATAATCAATCATTTTTGGCTGGTGCATTGGTTTTTATCACAGCCTTGGATATGTCAAAGATTGAGAACAAAATTAATTTTGATGCATTTTTAGTTTTTGTGTAGTGACATTTAAAACTTACTCCCCTTTCAGACCCTTCGGGCTGAAAATGTCCAACTTTACAGATTAATATTTTTTTCTACTTTTTTTTGCATAAACCTCTTAAACAACTTCTGCCCTGCTGAAAACTTTCAAATATTCAAAGATTTTGAGGATTTTAACCCTTTAAATGCCAGTTTAACTGCACGATGTCACTGATGTTTTTTATATAAAAAAAAAAACCCACAAAAATGTAGTTATTTTCTATATAATAGATATTTTTTTGGCTAGGGGAATTGGTTTTTATCACAGCCTTGGATATGTCAAAAATTAGGAAAAAAATAGATTTTGATGCACAGCCAAAAATATTGCCAAAAATAAAGTGAAAAATTACTGAAATGGCTAAAAAAATGTCCACAATGGTCCCAGAGGGTTAAGTTGTTTTTACAAAAGCTATAGTTTGGGATAGCGGTTCATCTGTAGATCTTTCAGCATATTTTAAACTCTGACAGGACAAACAGAACATATTTAAACAGTCGAATAAAAGGCCTGAGAGTTGCAGATACAACTGCCAATTTAAATTGTTATCATGGAGGTTTTGCTTTCCACCAGTTTAAAAGAAGCTCCTGAAACCAATTTAATAACCTCGCCTCGGTGCCGGCTCACACATAAACACACAGATTACCCCCCGATGCTGCGACTCCTCCCCTTTCTCCCCTGGCAGCTTAATAATTAATATGCATATTTTTTGCCTCTTAGGCCAAAGCCTTGGGTAAGTGGAGCAGCTATTGACGGGGGCAGCGGTGGGTAATGGTACATGAAAAGGACTTTTCTGCTCATCTCAGGTCCCCACAGAGATACGCTGGGTGTTACTATATGCAACACCAGGCATGACTCCCCCAAATAAAACAGATAAATAAATAAATAAATAAATAATACTCTGACTCCTCTGCCACCTCTCTCCATGCTACATTTATTTGTTGTGGTGCTAAAAAGATCTGGCTTCCATCAGTGGTGTCTCTGTAAAACTCTGTGTTTCCACCACATCTACCAGGTGTTGCCTCTCTGATAATGTCATATTCAGTTTTTTATTATAGGCTGTTATTGGAACAACCAGGCTGGGAGGCACTTTTTATTGCCCGTACACAGAGGTCGGTTTGGTCAGGGATGTGGGGTGGAAGGGTTTGCTCCACAGTCATGTTTATTTTATTTTGTTTTTATTTTTTTATATATTTTTATATTTATTTTTTTTAATTATTTTTATTTTATTTTATTTTATTTTATTTTATTTTATTTTATTTTATTTTATTTTATTTATTTATTTTTCATTTAATTTATTTTATTTTATTTTATTTTTTTCAAATTAATTTATTGAACATAAACAGCAGTAGTGCAGTAACAGAAGTAGCAGGGTAAACATTGCATTAATAATATTTGAGAAATGTCTAAATAATACAAAAATAAATACATAAATAGAAAATGAAAATAATAACAATAGTAGTACAATATTAATTAAAAAATATATATATAAAAAAAAATTGTCAGGGGTCACAGTGGGTAAACATTACATTAATAATATTTGAGAAACACATCAAAATAATACAAAAATAAATACATACATAGAAAATGAAAATAATAACAAAAGTAGTAAAATAATAATTTAAAAATATATTTATATATAAAAAATTAAAATTCTCAGGGGTCACAAGCAAAGACAAATTAAATTGAATAAAAAATAGTGAAGTGGGAGCATAACCTCACAGTTTTGATAGCTTTCTTGTTTTTAGCATTAGATATTAAAGTACATCTCCAGTTCTTTCATAAAAACACAAAAGAAAGGTTTCACTTTGGTAAATTTACATTTATGGATGTAAAACTTTGCAAGGATTATAATTAGATTAATTGAATAATATTCTTTTTCAAGTGAAATGTCACTCATTTTATGCTCCTCAGTCGTGTTCTGAGACATTATGATGCTGGCTGACTTCACATTGTGGCTGTTTTTTATCTGAAGCAGATAAAAACAGCAGGATATTCAAGTGTTTGTTGGACAAAACGTTTCAAATGCTCGCCAACATTCTCCCTTGATATTTTCTTGAGAAACAAAGAGATCTAATCTGTACTTTAAACAAGGAGGTTCTTATCAATAAAGAGAAGCTCCATGATGGAGGAGACCTGATCACACCAGCTGTTTGATCATCCACAATATGAGTTAGTCTGAATCTTAAGTGATAATAGACTGTTGGCAAGATTTCATAGCTTGGTTCATTGGCAGCCATGTTCTTAAACTGGCACAGAGAGTGATATTTTATCCAGTGTAGTCACTGAGTAATATACTATCAGGTCTAAACTACACATACAATATACAGAGTTGCTCATAAAGTTGGAATCAATTTTTACCTCCTTCAGTGAAATGATTGTGACAGGCAAAGTGAATATCTTCTCAAAACGTTAATAATTATTCTCTTCCAAACATACCACGATAAAAATTTAAAGCACAATTAACAGAGGATTGTGTCTGAAAACACAATTATTCCATTGATATCACCTTGTTATTTATTTATTCAAACAATATTTATGTTATGTTATGTTATGTTATGACTATAGCACATTTTGGTACTAACTTTTATGTGACAAGTTAAGACTTTTTAGTTACAAACAGACAAGTGGTGATAGTGAAGTGGCAATGCTCTAAATAAAATGATTATTTTATTATTATTATTTAAAGTGTATAAAAATAATTTGTTGTTATTAATAATTCATTTAAATGTTAATATTTTCTTTTATTATTTTTTTAATGGGTTTCCCACATTAAAAATCAAAAGAGAGAACTATGAAAAGAGGCTGGAAGCACATTATTATTATTTATATTATTATTATTATTATTATTATTATTATTATTATTATTATTATTATATTTTTTACTATTATTATTATTTTTTTTTTATTATTATTATTATTTTTATTATTATTATTATTATTATTATTATTATTATTATTATTATTAATAATAATAATTAATTCAATATCCTTAACCACTCACCACACTTGGGTCGCAGGGATTATAATTTTTATTATCATTATTATTATTATTATTATTATTATTATTGTTATTATTATTTATCCTTTATTTATATCTCGAGGAATCATTCAGGGCAAGCCATCATTTTCAACGATGTTGAGAGCACAGAAAGACAAAAAAAACACACTGAAACAACCAACAGAACACTGCTTTGCAAACAAAACATTAAAACCACACACCAAAGCTGCTTTCACTAGGTTGACCAGTGAAAAGAGCAGTGCACATAATGACTGCAGGCGTCTATGACAGGCTTGAGATCTGCAGCAATTCAGCATCTGGTCTGTTTTCTCTGTTAGAGGAAACATCAGAGAGATTCAGCCATTCATGTATTCTTTCTGTTTTAATGTGTATGTAAAGCACTTTGAATTACCTTGTGTTGAATTGTGCTATACAAATAAACTGCCTTTAAGCATCCAGACTCAGATTCGGAGTCAGGTGTGCACAAATGTTGACCTGTTTCACAAGGCCACAAAAGATGAATGAAGGGAATTTGCAATAACCATTAAATTGTAGGATACCGGTACACCAACATGGTCTCTCAGGAATCCGTGAAATAGCCACGGATTCGCTTAACTCAAAATCCGTGGAATAGCCATGGAATCACTCAAATTTCCGTGAAACTGCCACGAATTTCGCTACAATGCAAGTTAATGACAGTCATATCCCGTGGCTATTCCAACATACAAAGTGATTATGTACATTCACTGAGTGAATATTTAGAAAATAAAACATATATTTCTCGCTAGAAATGTGACCAAAATCCATTTTATGCAGAAACTAAGTCAAAATATTGATTTTTTCACTAAAAATGAGAGAACTGTCCGCCATGTTTTTTGTTCTGACCGCCGGAACCTTGAAAGTCACGTGACTTGGAACAAACCAATAGGAAAAAATATCCATGGAATAGCCACGGGATATGACTGTCATTAACTTGCACTGTAGCGAAATCCGTGTCAGTTTCACGGAAATTTGAGTGATTCCGTGGCTATTCCACGGATTTTGAGTTAAGCAAATCTGTGGCTATTTCACGGATTCCTGTGAGACCAGGTTCGGTACACAGACAGCATATTTTGGAAGCCATTCAAAGTCACAAAAAAGGGCCAGAAATGAACATGTAACAAATTAAAAAAAGAGAGGCTCTTTGCCTTTAAATCACTTTAAATCCCTTCTACAGTCTCCGGGGTGAAGAGACTTTCCCACCTTTGGCTGATTCTCAACACATACAAACAAACGCTGTGTGAACAAAGTGAGATCCACGGCCTGTAGTGTGTTCCTGAATGTCTCTCAGTAGACCTGGAAAAACAAGGCCTCAATGACGTGTTGTTGCCTTAGCAAATAAAGCTCTGACTGAAGCCAGCTTCCTCTGTGGTAAAACCAACACACTTGGTATGCTTGTGGTACGATACGCTCTCTCTCTCTCTACTCCCAGCCCTTCCATCTTCCCTTCTCTCTCAGACCCTGTTTTGTTTTGCCCATTCCAGAGAGCGTGGCTCATTTTAATTCAGCTGGCAGGCTGATCACACATCAGCCTTGATAAGCTAAGTGGCCCTCAGCAGCAGCAATTGAAGGTCTTTTTACTCTTTTTTAATCACTCACTTGTTTGTCCCCCTTGTTAATCTCTTTTTGTCTTATTTTTTTGTCTCATTCCTCAGTTGTTTTTCAGGGTTTTGTTTTTCTTTCTCGCGCTTGTAGATTTGTCTTATCTTAAGGTATTGTAATATGATTTTCTTTCTTTTTTTCTCCTCCTCCTCCTCCGCCCTACCCATAAAGCTCAGATTACCAGGGCTTTATCACAGTTTAACCATTCTGTCGTGATTTTATTTTTTCCTCTTCTCATCTTTAAGCAGATGCTTTGCCTTGCTCGGTTATAATTCCATAATCCCCAAATCTCAGCCATTTTTCATAAAGACTCATAGGAAACAATTGCGTGAGGGATGGGCCAAATTTAATCAGCCGCCTGCGAATGCAATTATCTCTGCGGAGGAGAGGCGTATGTTTGGGGGATGGGGGCCGTGGCCGACGCCCCCATGCCATCTCCTGTACCTCAGCAACAACATTTCTCCTTCACAGTGACACAAAGGATAAAAAGGACACATGTCTGTTTTTTCTTTTAGACCAGCTATTCTCAACCTTGGGGTCGGGACCCCAATTGGGGTCGCAAGATGATTTCTGGGGGTCGCCAAATCATTTTGAAGTCAGCTCTGTCTCCACTGTGTAAAAGTGTTCATGTGTTAATGTGTTTTTGGTCACTTAATGTCTTTTTTTGGTCATTCTGTGTCTTTTTTTGGTTATTTTGTGTCTTCTTTGTGTCTTTTTTTGGTCATTCTGTGTCTTTTTAAACCATTTTGTGTCTTTTTTTTAATCATTTTTTTTTATTATTATTTTGTGGTCAATTTGTGTCTTTTTTGGTCATTTTGTTTCCTTTTTTGGTCATTGTCTGTCTTTTCTGGTCATTTTGTGTCTTTTTTGGTCATTTTGTGTCTTTTTTTGATCATTTTGTGTCTTTTTTTGATCATTTTGTGGTCATTTTCTGTCTTTTTTTGGTCATTTTCTGTCTTTTTTTGGTCATTTTCTGTCTTTTTTTGGTCATTTTCTGTCTTTTCTGGTGATTTTGTGTCTTTTTTTGGTCATTTTGTGTCTTTTTTCGATCATTTTGTGTCTTTTTTTTATCATTTTGTGGTCATTTTCTGTCTTTTCTGGTGAAATCAAGCGACTTTTTCTGGTGTTATTGGAGACTTTTGTAGTCGAAGCGGCCCAGTCCTCCTGTAGCAGTCTCTCCCAGCTGCAGTCACAGAGCCGGAGGGGAAGTTAACCCCTTAGCGTCCAGTCTGCAAATTGCTAACAGGCTAACAGTTAGCTCTGTAGCAGTACAGTGTGTATGTGCTAACAGGCTAACAGTTAGCTCTGTAACAGTACAGTGTGTATGTGCTTACAGGCTAACAGTTAGTTCTGTAGCAGTACAGTGTGTATGTGCTAACAGGCTAACAGTTAGCTCTGTAGCAGTACAGTGTGTATGCGCTAACAGGCTAACAGTTAGCTCTGTAGCAGTACAGTGTGTATGTGCTGCTGCTGCAGGAGGTGTTCACTTAGCGATCTCTGTGCACTCTGCCACTCTTCCCCCTAAAGGAAACACAGCTATTGACAGCTTCAATCAAATCCAAAATATCCTCATTTTATTAACCATAGAGTACAAAAAGGTGAGGAGAATTTCATACCAAACAAAAGACCTTTTTGTTGTATGAAGACATACAGTTATGAGTTTTCATTTAAATTGTCCAATACACCAGATGTTCTTTTATTGCAGCTTATTGAGTTTGACCACTACCTATTTCAGATCAAATGTCTATTCTTTACCCAACATGGTTTTTAAATCCACACCCAGCTACTGCTGCTGTGCATCCAGGCAGTTATTTCTCCTTCTGTCCCCTCAAAGACAGCCATTTCTCCAATGTCCTCCTTTTCCATTTGTTGTTACTGTTTTATCCACAGCCCCAACCCCCCGCCCCTCCTCACAACCATTTGTCTTCTCCATTGCAGCATTTTTTTTTAAACTCTCAATGTCACTTATTTTAAACTGCCTTTATAGGAGGGTTGTGACTTGTTTTCAACCCAAACACCAAACTGCCAGGCGAAGGGGAAGAAATAGAGCTTTAAGTTTCCATGAAATAACGGGCCTTGTTGAGACTAAGAGTTTAACTCTATGGAGTCTTGGACTATTTTGTGCATTTTGGAAAACCTTTTTTGGTCATTTTGTGTCTGTTGTTGTGTCTTTTTTTAGTTATTTTGTGTCTTTTTTTGTCATTTTGTGTCTTTTTTTTGTCATTTTTTGTCTGTTGTTGTGTCTTTTTTTAGTTATTTTGTGTCTTTTTTTGTCTTTTTTGGTCATTTTGTGTCTTTTTTCCGTCATTTTGTCTCTTTTCTGTCATTTTGTGTCTTCTGTGTCTTTTTTGGCGGTTTTGTGTCTTTTTTGTCATTTTGTGTGTTTTTTGGTCATTTTGGGTCATTTTGGGTCATTTTTCTAGTCATTTTGTGTCTTTTTGTGTCTTTTTTGGTAATTTTTGTGTCTTTTTTTGACGGTGATTTCATGGACTCCAGAGGGTTAAAATGTAATGTTTTTTTCTCTGCCTACCCAGCCTGTGATAACGGTTGTTTCATGTGTTTAGCTGCTTGAACTATACTACCAACTACAAGCCAGCTTATCCATAATTATTTTTAAAATCTGTCTCTTGTTAGTCCCTTGAACTTTGTAGTGTGCAAATTTCTGTAGTGGTCCAAGAACTTAGCCATGTGGAACACCACATGTTATTTGTTTTGAGAAATTCTCATGTATTTTGACCATTTTTGAAAGCACTGTCTGTGAACTGCCAGGCGAAGGGGAACAAATAGAGCTTTAAGTTTCCATGAAATAACTGGCCTTGTTGAGACTAAGAGTTTGAAATTTAATGTTTATTTCTCTGACATGGAAGTGGTTTTCTTTCCCCCAAAAATCACACAGTGTGAGCGTGATACTCATTGCGCTGGTCACTCAGCTATGAATGTCAGTCACCATGTTAAAATTAAATGTGCATCCAATGTGTGGGACCCATGTGTCTCTACATACATATGCAGACACATACTGCACATTTTGAACACATGTACTCATGAAGAAAACACTCGTCTCTGGCTGTGTCTTTCTGTCTCTTAAATATTTTATATCTTCCTATTTTTTTTCCATTCCCATCATGGTGCCAACCACTTGTTTTGGTCTTATATGATGCTTCTCTCTCCATAAACCTTCGCCTGTTCATCTCTTTCTTCCACCAACCCATCAATGCGAGACACACACACACACACACACACACACATGCACAAACAGCCCACGCTGCTGCTCTTGACCGCAGTGTGTTCAGAGACAGTCAAATCCCATCGCTGCCATCTCTCTGGTGAACCTCTCGCAGAGCGCTTTTATCTAGTCGAATTAATGCAGTTGTTCTTTTCAGGTCAATAGTTAAACACATAAAAGTGCAATTACATTTGAATGGGTAGCACCATTTCGCTGGGGGACTGCGTTAACAGTGTTAAAATTGCATGCCGTTCTTGTGGGAGGTGCTCCATCCGTTGACCTCAAAGGAAATATGAAGTTTGCGATGCATGCTGCCAGACATTTCACACTATAGGTCTTGCATTAAGGAATTCATTAGTAAATAAGACACTTATTGGACTTATTATTTTATTCTCACGTATGGAAAGGAAGACCAGACGGGAGAGCGTGACAATCATCAGGCCTGCTTCCATATGAAACTGTGCATTAGTCTCTCTTTGTTGCTCAGAAAGACAAATTGCCTGATTCGGTGACGTGGCCCACATGAGCCTTGAAGTTTACTTCTAAGTCAAGATGACACCAATGATTCTTGACTGATGGATAAGGGTATGCACTGTTGAATTCATTTCATAGTATGTCAGTTTTTCTCTCTATGCCGTACAACCTTTAAGATATTTCAGTTTTATCCTGACTGAGCTGCAAAACATTTTGAGATTTTCTAAAATACACATTAAAAATACTGTTAATGGGTCAGTTGTCTTTAGGAGACAGCCACATAAAGAACCTGTCCTCCCCTCAAAAACAACCCCATAGGTGGAAACATCAGTTCAATTCCATGCATCATGTTTTTGCTTAAATTATGTCTGTTCCAGTAGTCTTGTTGTCCTCGTAACTACTAAACTTCTGCTAAATGCTGTCTTTTTTGGTCATTTTGTGTCTTTTTTCTAGTCGTTTTGTTTCTTTTTTGTCATTTTTGGTCATTTTGTCTCTTTTTTTGGGTCATTTTGTCTCTTTTTTGTCATTTTGTGTGTTTTTTTGGTCATTTTATATAATTTTTCTAGTTATTTTGTGTCTTTTTGTGTCTTTTTTGGTCATTGTTGTGTCTTTTTTTGACGTCGTGAAGAAGTCGTGCTCCGACGCTTTCATGGACTCCAGAGGGTTAAAATTCAATGTTTTTTGTCTGCCTACCCAGCCTGTGATAACGGTTGTAACTACTAAACTTCTGCCATTTTTGTGCAGTTATTTACTGTTTGAACTATCTTTTATAACCTCTAACAGGAACTTTTTTTGCCCTAACCTCAGAGATGTGATTTTGTAGGCTTTTACACCAGCTAACCTTATGTATATGTACTGTATAATGACGTGTGCTATTTTTAGACAATCTGCTCTGTTCCAGCAAAACGCTCAAATGTGGTCATTTTGGGTGGAATTGACAGCTGACCTATTCTCGTTCAGGTTGGAGATCTTGTTGACATAAAGCGGTGTGTCTTCAGCATAGCTATGGACAGAAATGACCTTTCCAATGAGGAATATTTAGGGCCTTTTCTTAACCCTCTGGAGTCTCCAAAAGCTCCAAATCCAGACTTCTTCATCACATCCAGACTAGAAAACAAAGCAGCGTGGAGCCCTACTGTAAATTTACCTCTAAAGTTCTGGCTGTAAACTCCATGAGGCCAGTTTCAGTTTGATGATGATATACCAAGTAAAACTGGAGACAAGCTCAAATATATTTAGTATAAAATGATAGAACTGGATGGAACCCTCTTATATGTTAGATTTGACACCTTTGTTCACATTTGCAACATTTAAAATTCTTTATTGAGCATGATAGTGTTTTGAAAGTAAAGAAAAGATTCAAAATCACATTTTATGTTGGACTAAAGGACTAAAAAAGACACAAAATGACCGAAAAAGAGTCAAAATGACCAAAAAAGACACAAAAAGACACAAACTAGACACAAAAAAGACATGAAAAGGATTCAAAAATGGACAGAATAGCCCCAGACTCCATAGAGTTAAACCCAGCACAATGTTGCACACAGTACATTGGTAGATTGATTGCTGATGCAGTTGTCATTTCCATATCTAGTGTCCACCTTTTGTAACTAGCAAATATGCTTGCGATCATCTGTCAGTCTTCAAATGAGGTGTGGTCATGTGCATGTGTTGGAAAATTGCTATCCTGAGGCAGGATGAAGCATTAATGCCATTGACCAAGCAAAGCCTGCATTAAAGTCAATGTCAGTTTTAAACCTATATTTCAGTTTACACTTGCGTTATGTGAAGTGATACCCAGCCTGTGATAACTGTGGTTTAATATGTTTAGTTGCTCTGGAGGGAGCTTCCCAAAGAGCTTGAACCATACTACCAACTACAAGCCAGCATATCCATAAATCTTTTCAAAATATGTCTCTTGTTAGTCCCTCAAACTTTGTAGTGTAATACAAAATTTCTGCAATAGTGGTCCAAGAACGTAGCCTTGCGGAACACCACACGTTATTTGTTTTGAGAAATGATCATGCATTTTAACTATTTTTGCAAGCACTCTGTGATATTCACAAGAGATTAAAAAAACAAACATATTTTGACTATTGAAGAAACATTAGAGAATTTATGTTTTAAGCTCCATGTTGTCTGATGTGTGTTGTGTCGACTATTTATGTATTGACTATTTGTTGTGGGCAATGTCGGCCGTATGAACCACGACAACCTGCTGCTCAAAATGAGTTGCCCCTTGTGGGATTATTCAAGTTGTTTGAATTGAATTGAATTGAATTGAATTGAATTGACTTGAATTGAATTGAATTGAATTGAATTGAATTGAATTGAATTGAATTGAATTTTCAGTGTTTGCATTTATGTACTTGAGTCTTCTAATATCTTTGACATGGACAAATATGACCACAAGCAATCATTTTGACTTACTGGATCAACATTTTGAACACAAAAAACACACAAAAACACAAAAAATTACAAAAAAACACACATAAAACACATAAAACATGAAAAACAAACCAAAAACACACACAAAATTACAAAAAACACAATCAAACACACTCAAAACACACCAAAAACACAATAAAAATACAAAACACACACACACACACACACTGTAACTGTCTGTCATTGTGATTTCTCTTCATGTCTACCCACCCACAAACATACAAGGCAAATTCATGCCCTTTTGCGAACAAATTTCCCTTTTTCTTGTCTTTCACCTACATTCGAGTGCACGCAGATACACACATACACTACATCTGGGATCTGCAAGCATTTCCTTGGCAACAGTGGGGACTGGAGGGCAAGGATGGAAGTGTGCAGCAGCAGATGATGGATGGGAGGGGAGATCACCTATTTGTAGAGCAAAGGCAGAGATTTGCTGTCCTGACATCTCCTGTCGGCAACTGAGCAACTGAGCAGGTGATTGACGCATCGCTGTGTGGCAACACGAGCGGCGTCTGGAAGCTCGGAAAACGTCTCCTCCTGAAGCTTATTGTTGGCTGTTTATCAATGTTGTCTTAAGTGCGTCTTCATTTTTTCAGTAGGGCTGAAGAGCCGTGAAGAGGCTGTGGCCTCTGAAGTGGCTCTTTTTCATCAAGTATTTCCATTCACTGATTCGTGCATCATCTAATTCAGCCTAGGCTACAAATTTAGACACTCTTGACATTTTCTTTTTCTATCTATGTACTTTTATGCCAGCCATCATCTATCATGACGAAGGAACAGATACACTGATGGATGATGGCGTATGAAATAGATGTCATTCATTCTCTCATCATCTAACATCCATCACTCCAAGTCATTTATCCATCATCTCTGCAAACACCGTGTACACTCTTTAATTTGTTCACTCTTTCACTCACTTTCAATCCTTAGAAGTCTAAGCATTCACATTACTTAACCCTTTGGAGTTTGGGGCTATTTTGTCGGTTTTTGACTGCCTGTATATAGACCACTTAAAAATCTTTACCATGACGTGTTGGTATCATTGTTTTCAGCACAACCTCACCTATATGACCTGATTTTTTTTTCATTTTGACTTACTGGATCATCATTTTGAACACAAAAAACACACAAAAACACAAAAAAATTACAAAAAATACACAAAAACACAAAAAAAATACAAAAAACACACATAAAACACATGAAACATGAAAAACAAACCAAAAACACACACAAAATTACAAAAAACACATACAAACACACTCAAAACACACCAAAAACACAATAAAAATACAAAAAAACACACAAAAATGACAAAAAACACAAAAAAAACCCCACAAAGAAATTATAAAAAACACAGATAAAAACACAAAGAAATTACAAAAACCAACAATAAAAACAAAAACCAACAACAAAAAAAAACGGTAAACACAAAAGATTGCATTACAAATGCTAAATGCACAAAGCTAAATTAGAAAAATCTCTGCAAAAAAAGTAAAATCATGTTACTACACTTTCTGCAAATTTATGTAGTGGTCCAAGAACTTAGACTTATGGAACACCACACGTTATTTGTTTTGAGAAATTATCATGTATTTTGACTATTTTTGAAAGCACTGCCTGTGATACTCACAAGAGATAAAAAAAAAACACATATCAGACTATTGAAAAAACATTAGAGAATATTTGTTTAATTTAATACTTTATTATCAAACAGGAAGTAGTCTAAGCTGTGAGAGTGAACTTGTGCAACCTGACAACCTTTAGCTTCCTTATAAAACCACTAACTGATTATTCTATTCCTTTCTTCTGATGCTGGATCTGTTATTTTGCAGGGCCTTCCATAGTTCATAGTGGGCATAGTTTTTGCCAGTGAAATAGTTTCTTTCTCAAGCTTTTCTTAAAAACAGTTTGTGAGGGCCGACAGAGTGGAGCTGACATTCACCAACCACATTTTCCCCAAATCTTGTCTGGATTCAAATTAGTGACCTTCTGGTTACAAGCCCACTGATCAAGCCAACTGGTAATTTAATTGATGCTCAAGGCATGTTTAGCGCCTTGAGCATCAATGAGGGGCTCATTACTGCCAACCCTGAGCCAAGCCTGTGTGTGTGTGTGTGTGTGTGTGTGTGTGTGTGTGTGTGAGAGAGAGAGAGAGAGAGAGAGAATGAATATGTTTTTAGCATGCGTCTTTCTCCGTGTGGACTACACTGCAAAAAAAGAAAAGTTGGGTAAACTCAAAATTTCAAGGCAACAAACTTCGATAAAATTTTAAGTTAGGCAATTAAACTAAATATTTTAAGTTTTGTTTTTGAGTTTGCTCAACCCTGAATTCAGATTTTTGTCAAATCAACTGTAAGTTGTACTAACTTATAATTTTACATTGTAATAACTTTTAATCCTTACTTCTGCTAACTTCTGCAATGTGCTGAATTGTTAGATTGTAACGCCGCTATGAAAAAATGTCAGCTAATGTTGCGACCACAAGTTTGAGTTAGCATTGATACGCTAATGGCTACTCTTGTAGCTGTAACAAGCAGCGCCGCTAGCATTAGTTAGCCGCTAGCATCACTTAGCCGCTAGCTTTTGCTAATGACCGAATTTCAAAACAAAGAAATAAGAGTTATCAGAACTATTGTCCCTTGTTGTGAACCCCAACTTAAAGATATAAGTAACAACAACTCACCAACTTGTTTTTGAGCAGACAACTGGCTTCCTTTGTTGTGCTAACTTACATTATTGCCCTAAATGTCAATAATTTATATTTCCAAGTTTTACCAACTTAAATCACTGTCTTAGGCCAAAAAATACAAGTCAGCTTTTTTGCAGTGTTGATACGCTAATGGCTACTCTTGTAGCTGTAACAAGCAGCGCCACTAGCATCAGTTAGCCGCTAGCATCGGTTAGCCGCTAGCATCATTTAGCCGCTAGCATCAGTTAGCCGCTAGCTTTTGCTAATGACCGAATTTCCCAACAAAGAAATAAGAGTTATCAGAACTATTGTCCCTTGTTGTGAACCCCAACTTAAAGATATAAGTAACAACAACTCACCAACTTGTTTTTGAGCAGACAACTGGCTTCCTTTGTTGTGCTAACTTACATTATTGCCCTAAATGTCAATAATTTATATTTCCAAGTTTTACCGACTTAAATCACTGTTTTAGGCCAAAAAATACAAGTTGGCTTTTTTGCAGTGTAGTCCGTGTTTTGAGTGCATCCTAGCAACAGTTTCCTCTGCTGCTGGGCTGTGCAGAAGGATTTGCACCCCAGCATTTAGCCTCTCTGACCCAGAATGCATCCTCATCTTCCCGCAGAGTTTCTCCCCTTTGTTCCACTGAGCTGATAGCGGCGCTGAGCTGAAACCGACTTAAAGCTATCGGAGTCAATAAGACAGGAGAGTGGAGGCCCGGGGTAAAATCCCCAGTCCTGCTGCTGGAGGGGAGGAGAAACTCCTCCGTCTCTGTGATTGAATACCTGTCTATCTACTGTAATTGCCTGACTGTTTCAGTGTCTTTCTGAATGTCTCGCTGCCTTTCTATCTCTCTAAGTACTGTCCAGCTGACTGTGTTTGCTCTAACTTATCAAGCTTGTTTTTCTTCACGTTTATATATATATATATATATATATATATATATATACACTGTAAAAAAAGATAAACAAAAGCTACTCAATAAATGTCGGCAACAGATTGCACACAATATTATTAATTAAATCTAATTAATAACAACTAAACAGGAAGTGCCTGTCAATTAAAAACAGACTAATTCTATTGTGTTGGATTCATTCAAAATTCTCTTGATTTAGAATTACATACACATAAAGTTTTAATTATTATATTTAATGTGATCAGAATAAGTGGATTCTATCTCAAACATTTTATATGAAAGTTACTTAAACAACTGCCTCAAAATCAAGGATGATCAGAAACAAGTTGACTGACGAAAACCTGGAATACTGAATGATGAAAATAATTTATCGCAAAGATATAGAATATAAAAACTCAGCTGGGTCAGTTTACAGCAGGGGTCTCAAACTCAAAAATTACCTGGGGGTACAAAAATTATTTTTTAAAAAGACACAAAATGACCCAAAAAAGACACAAAATGTCAAAAAAAGACAAAAATTTACCATAAAAATACACAAAATTATTTTAAAAAGTCACAAAATTACCAAAAAAAGACACAAAATGATTAAAAAAGACACAAAATTATTTTAAAAAGACACAAAATTACCAAAAAAAAGGGCATTCAAAGCCATTGAAAGCCATGGCAACTATGGCTAAATATGGACATAATTACACCAAAATGTGACATATTTGGACTCCATTTACAATCCCAGCAGTCAGTATAAGCTTGTTTTTCTTCACATTCATGTATATATATATATACCTCCCTTAGTGGGACTGCAGTTAAGATATGTAGTGGATTTGTTTGCTTCTATATATTTGTGGTCATAGTTCAGCACAGTTGGGGATGTTGGATAATGCACTCCTGCAACACTGGAGGAAGTCAACCATTTATTACAGAGCTTTTGTTTTGTTGTCCTACATATTTCTTCATTAAACAATCCGCACTTATGAATTCACTCCCACAAACTCATTAATATGGCTTTTTTTCTGATCATTGCTTTTCTATTTGCCTCCCAGTCTTAATCAAACTCATCCCCACACTGTAATAAAGAAAAAAAAAATTACAACAAGCACTTACCATCAAAATAATTGCCTGCATACATTTGTTCTGCCTCCTTGAATTTCATATTGTTTTCCTCCAACGGTCATGCATGCGGCCTGATATTCCAGATTGCGGTGCCTTTTGAAGCCATACACTCATTGAGAGTTGCTCTCGGGACGAGGCGGGGAGGGGAGGGGGTAGTTTGGAGTCGGAGCTACGTGAACAAACTAATTAAGACATTTTCTCTACCCACTAAACAATCAACAACCGGATTTAACCATTGATCTCCCCCTGGCCGCCAACTGCACACCCAGCCAATGTGCAAACCAAGCATTTACTTGTAATGAAAAAGCAAAGCGTGCTCGAGTTTTGCACGTTATTGTCGGTATTATGCAATATCTGTTTGTTAATTATGCATATTGGTGACAGAGGCCATGGGAAATACTGCTACTGTCCAGGGCAAAATGCCAGCAAGGAGCCAATTAACCCTGTAAAAGGTTTAGATACAGCAATATATCTTTGCACTTTAGTTTCCAATACAATAAAATATGTAATCTAATATAAGGCTAAGGCTAGAATGTGTAAATCATGTGTAGTTTAAAGTTATATTGTGAAAATTTTAATTGAGGTTCCTCTCAAGACATTCCTCTCAAAAACAGAGCTGTTTTGACTACCACTCTGACCCAATGTTGTAATACTGCAACAATTATAAAACAAGCTCTAAATAAAATGTAGGGAATATTTTCCACAATAACTACATATGTTCATGTTCTAGACACTGTAATAAACACAAAAAAATAATATTCAAAGCATTTTACTTACTTGAATCAGATGAATCCAGTCCAGTAAATTAAAGGGATGTTGCTCGGGAAAAAAATGGAGGTTGTGCAACTTTTTGACCTGAGGGCGGGCCTTATATACAAATGTTGGATCCAATCGCATTGTGAGTACAAACAATAGGACCCAATGATCATGTGTATCATGTACCAAAAAAAAATGGGGATTGTAGAACCTGATAATGTAATAAATTCCCGATAATGTAATAACCCCAATAATGTAACAAAAATCTGCACTTGAGTCCACTGAAAATGTAATAAAACCTGATAATGTAATAACTTTCCGATAATGTAATAAAGTGCATTTCCCAATAATGTAATACACTTTTCTTTCTTTTTTTTTTTTTAACCAATAATGTAATAAAGTATAACATTAATGGAGGTTACTACATTATCAGGTTAGCCTTCATTTCCCAAGTCCTGATAATGTAATAATTCCCCAATATTGTAATAATTTAACAGCAGACCACCCATTACTTGGGTTCAAGTGGTGATACTGTGTATCAACTCTAGCTCAAGAGCTCTAGCGCCACCAACAGGTCAAAGTTGAATGTTTATTCACTTTTGACCCGTTCATCCATTTTTCACAAAGTGTGTGACAAAGAGTGTTGGTCATTGTGTGTATTTTTTGTCATTTTTAGTCATTTTGTGTCTTTTTTGGTCATGTTGTGTCTTGTGTCTTTTTTAGTAATTTTGTGTCTTTTTTTTAGTAATTTTGTGTCTTTTTTGGGGTCATTTTCTGTCTTTTTTTAGTCTTTTTGTGTATTTTTTTGGTCATTCTGTCAGTTTTTAGTCATTTTGTGTCTTTTCTCGGTCATTGTGTGTCTTTTAAAGCCATTAAAAGCCATGACAACTATGGCTAAATATGGACAGGATGTATCACTGGAACCCTTGGGCCAATCTGAGCTAAATGTTTTTTTTCGGCCATATTGGATTTTCCGCCATCTTTGATTTGATCAAAAACCTTCCATTAACATTATACTTTATTACATTATTGGTAAAAAAGTGTATTACATTATTGGGAAATGTACTTTATTACATTATCGGGAAGTTATTACATTATCAGGTTTTATTACATTTTCAATGGACTCAAGTGCAGATTTTTATTACATTATCGGGAATTCATTCTACAGGGATAACCAAAATTGTTGTGATTCTGCAACACTGGGTCTTACAGGGTTATTAAATATTTTTCCAGCAACTTGAACTTGGTGGTGTCACAGTGCAGATTAGTGTGTTGTTGGTGCAGCACGTTTCCAAATGCAGCATGTGTGCGAGAAGCGTTTCAAGATGGTGGAGCCCTGTGGATGGCGTTGAGGGTCACTTGTTGTGACAGTGTTGAACAGAGAGTGTTTTATTTTCCCGTTTGTTTGTACAATGTGTTTGAGAGTGTGAATGCTGCTCACGTCCAGCTGGAATTAGTGGAAACACCTTGTCTCACTTGTTTACCACACACAAGAATCCTGGCAATTGCTTTTGGCTCAGTTGTTACTTAAATTCAACTCTTTTGTTTGCATTTCCAGATTAGATCCATGAAAAATTGCGGTTGTAGCCGTGTGTCCTGCTGATGAGTGTGGCTCAAGTTTTTAAGGCGTGAGGACACATTTCCTTGAGCGATTAAGGATGGAGAGCATATCTAAAGGTCCACTGTCACTGGGAGATAACCAGAGATAGAATAAAGGCCATGCTGCATTCCCATTATCCTACTGGGAAGTCATGTGCAGGAAAGAGTCTTACATCTGGTTTGAGTATGAAGCTGTACAGCAGGGGTCTCAAACTCAAATTACCTGGGGGCCGCTGAAGGCAGTATCAAAATGACCAAAAAAAGACACAAAATGACTAAAAAAGACACAAAATGACAGAAAAAAAACACTAATTTACTTAAAAAAGACACAGAATGACCAAAAAATACACATAATTACCAAAAAAGACACTAAATTACTTTACAAAGAAACAGAATGACCAAAAAAATACACAGAATTACCAAAAAAGACACATAATTATTAAAAAAGGCACAAAATGACCCAAAAAAGACACAAAATGACTGAAAAAGACACAAAATTACAGAAAAAATTATATTACTTAAAAAAAGAAACAAAATGACCAAAAAAAGACACAAAATTATTTAAAAAAGACACAAAATTACTTAAAAAGACAAAATTATTTTAAAAAGACAAAATTGTTAAAAAAGACACAAAATTATTAAAAATGACACACAATTATTGGTTCCCAAACCAAAGCAAGGTAGGACAAAGACTCCGAGTGAAGTACAATTACAACCATGTTATTAAACAGAATATTTAGATGATAATTATTCATTTGGGTCTTGCCCTAAAAGTGCTTAAAGCCGTGTTTGTGCTGGTGTTAAACATCTAAAACATGCAATAAAAAAACAAACCTGTAATTTAGACATGCATGAACAGATAAGGATGAGACCCCGAGGCCATAGTTAAGATGGGCTCTTATGGGGGACGAGCATAGTGGCAAGTGTTCAGGAGAAACCAGATAAAAGTCCAGACAGTACAAGCTGCAGACATATTGGAGTCTCCATTAGGCTTCATTTGATGTTTATGACGAGCTAGATGTGTCATACACATATCATTTCCCTTCGTCGGTGTGACTTCTCCTTATAAGTCTCTACTGAGGCTCCTTCACTGTTGTTGTGATGCTGGATTTGTATTTAATTGTTTATGTTAACTGTGTTTAAATGTTGTAACTTGTCTCTTTTTATGCTGCTTTCTTGTCTAGGTCTCTCTTGGAAATGAGATTTTTTTATTCTCAATGAGACTTTGTTACGACCCGGCCTGTTTGGAGAGCAGTAACATGTGATTGAGATAAGAAATGAGGTGGAATGCAACACTGGGCAGTTCTGGTTAAGGTCAAGCATTTATTTAACCAAAGAGAGAATGAATGCTCTTGCACAAGAAAATATACCAAAAAGAGGCTATACGGGGCTGACAAATAACCAAAGTACTATACAAAGTTGAATAAATTAAGCTCTAAAGTACAAAAAGAGGTCAGCACCCATAAGCTTTCAAAAACAACAAACAAAACAAACTAATATTTAAACAAAGGATGTCCAACTCTTGGTTCTCTGAATCTAACAAATTTACAAACTAACATAAGATAACTTACAAAGATTCCCAAAAACATTACCTGAACCACTCAGACAGGCAAGCTTACCTGGTTAAATAAAGGATATAATAAAAATACGGGGTTGTTTGTGATGGCAGATCTAGAGAGGATGAAGTGATCCAGCACACAGAAAACAGGTTGGATGCATAACTCATGCTTTAGCTGAGTTATATACAGAGTTATGAGTACATGCATTTTGAGGACATTGAAAGCCATTAAAAGCCATGGCAACGATGGCTAAAAATGGACATATTTACACCAAAAAGTGACGTATTCTGACTCCATTTACCATCCCAGCAGCAGTCGGTATGAAGGTGAAAACCCAGGTACTCTACTGAGGCTCCTTCACTGTCGTTGTGATGCTGCATTTGTATTAAATTGTTTATGATAACTGTGTTTAACTCTATGGATTCTTGGGCTATTTTGTCCATTTTTTAATACTTTTCATGTTGTTTCGTGTCTTTGTAAGTCATTTTGTGTCTTTTTTTTGGTCATTTTGTGTCTTTTTGTGTCTTTTTTTTAGTCACTTTTTGGTCACTTTGTGTCTTTTTTGGTCATTTTTAGTTATTTTGTGTCTTTTTTTGGTCATTTTGTGTCTTTTTTAGTCATTTTGTGTCTTTTTTTAGTCATTTTGTGTCCTTTTTGGTCATTTTGTGTCCTTTTTTAGTCATTTTGTGTCTTTTTTTGGTCATTTTGTTTATTTTTGTGTCTTTTTTGGTCATTTTGTGTCTTTTTTTAATCATTTTGTGTCTTTTTTTAGTCATTTTGTGTCTTTTTGTGTCTTTTTTAGTCATTTTGTGTCTTTTTTTGGTCATTTTGTGTCTTTTTTTAGTCATTTTGTGTCTTTTTGTGTCTTTTTTAGTTATTTTGTGTCTTTTTTTGTCATTTTGTGTCTTTTTTTTGTTATTTTGTGTCTTCTTGTGTCTTTTTTTGCGTCATTTTCTGTCTTTTTTTAATCTTTTTGTGTATTTTTTTGGTCATTCTGTCTGTTTTTAGTCATTTTCTGTCTTTTTGGGTCATTTTCTGTCTTTTAAAGCCATTAAAAGCCATGGCAACGATGGCTAAAAATGGACATATTTCCACCAAAAAGTGACGTATTCCGACTCCATTTACCATCCCAGCAGCAGTCAGTGTGAAGGTGAAAGCAGGTACTTGTATCTTGCTTAACCAGGGCTGAGACGTCCTGCTGGCATTTTGTCATAATAACCGCTTTGTTTGTCTGTCAGTTTGTCCGTTGCCCTACTTTGCCAGCAGCATCTTTTTGTGCAAACAATTTGAATTTGAGACACGGCCTCCTCCTCGCCGAGCGATATGCCTCCTGCGGTGAGAGGCAGGATTAATTTCTCTCCCTGACTCCCACTGCACATGCAGGAAGATAGAGAGGGAGCAGTGAGGGTGAGGGGGATGGGGGATTGTGCAGGTAATACCACCGCTACCTATTATCCAAGGAGTATCATTTAATCGGGCCTTTGTGGGACGATATTGTGTTTGGCTGTTTGCGTGCGGTGCTGGCGGGGCGCCTCGTGTCTGATTATGTGTCTCATCGGTTTCAGCCCTGTGTCAGTAATCTGTTTGTAGGGAGATAGAGAACACACAAGCTCTGTAAATAATGCAAATCTGCTACTGGGCTTCACTCCGTCTTCCTTTCCTGCCATCCATCTCTCTGTGGCTTCTTCCCATCTTTATTTGTCTCTCTTTCTTTTCCCCACTCATTCTCCCATAAAAAAGTCAGGATTAGCATTCTCTAAACTCCTGCACAACAATAATCGGAAACCCTCCGTATCCAATTATTCAGCAGACTCTGGATGTGTGGGTGTGACCAAATGAATCAATTCTCTGGATATCGTGGTTAAAAAGACTAAAAAAAAGACAGAAAATGACAAAAAAAAATGACACAAAAAGACAGAAAATGACAAAAAAAAGACACAAAATGCCCCCAAAAAAGACAAAAAGACAGAAAATAACAAAAAAAAGACAGAAAATGACCCAAAAAGACACAAAATGACCAAAAAAGACAGAAAATGACCCAAAAAAGACACAAAATGACTAAAAAAAGACACAAAAAGACACAAAATTACCCCAAAAGACACAAAATGACTAAAAAAAGACACAAAATGACAAAAAAAGACACAAAATTACCCCAAAAAAGACACATAAAGACACAAAATGACTAAAAAAAGACACAAAATGACAAAAAAAGACACAAAATTACCCCAAAAAAGACACATAAAGACACAAAATGACTAAAAAAAGACACAAAATGACCAAAAAGACACAAAATGACCAAAAAAGACACAAAAAGACTAAAAAAAGACACAAAATGGCCAATAAAGACACAAAAAGACAAAGAAAATACACAAACTTACCAAAAAAAAAAGACACAAAATGACTAAAAAAAGACAAAATGACCAAAAAAAGACAAAAAGACACAAAATGACTATCAGTAATCTGTTTGTAGGGAGATAGAGAACACACAAGCTCTGTAAATAATGCAAATCTGCTACTGGGCTTCACTTCGTCTTTCTTTCCTGCCATCCATCTCTCCGTGGCTTCTTCCCATCTTTATTTGTCTCTCTTTCTTTTCCCCACTCATTCTCCCATAAAAAAGTCAGGATTAGCATTCTCTAAACTCCTGCACAACAATAATCGGAAACCCTCCGTATCCAATTATTCAACAGACTCTGTATGTGTGGGTGTGACCAAATGAATCAATTCTCTGGAAATCATGGTTAAAAAGACTAAAAAAAGACACAAAATGACCAAAAAAAGACACTGATTTTGTGGTTGGACGAGGCGATGCATGTTATGATGGCGAGATATATGGCTTTTTATATGGCATTTGCAACATTTAAAATTCTTTATTGAGCATGGTGGTGTTTTGAAAGTAAAAAAAAATATTAAAAATCACATTTTATGTTGGACTAAAGGACTAAAAAAGACAGAAAATGACAAAAAAAAAAGACAGAAAATGACAAAAAAAGACACAAAAATACACAAAAAGATTCAAAATCACATTTTATGTTGGACTAAAGGACTAAAAAAAGACACAAAATGACCAAAAAAAGAAACAAAGTGACTAAAAAAAGACAGAAAAAGACACAAAATGACCAAAAAAAAATACAAAAATGACAAAAAAGACAGAAAGTGACTTAAAAAAGACACAAAATGACAAAAAAGACACAATATGACACAAAAAAGGTCACAAAATGACTAAAAAAGACACAAAATGACTAAAAAAAGACACAAAATGACACAAAAAAGACACAAAATTACCAGAAAAATACACAAAATTACCAAAAAAAAGTAATTAAAGGGACCTTCCACACACAACACGGTAAAGAGCCATTCATATAAAACTCACATTAAACTTTCATATCAAGGTGGGGGCCACAAAATATCATCATGTGGGCCGCTACTGGCCCTTATCTCGGCAGTGTGAAAACCAATCATCAGATGTGTGTCTCAAGATCAGCTGCTGCCCTCAGAGGAAAGAAAAGGATCAAGTGCCTTTCCAATTTAGTGGTTTTGATTTGAACATGCATTGTCTGGCCACGTTAATTAGAAAATTGTGAGGAGGGGAAAGCTGGCAATTAAAAATCACATCAGGGGCCTGGCTGGTTGCAGGATTGCTGAATTAGGTGCAACCTGGAGAAACCCTCTGAGTGTTTATACTGAATGTGTTGTTTCTCCTCCACAGAGATCCTGAGTGGAGGAGTCTATGTCGACAAGAACAAGTTCTTGTGTCACGCCGACACAATCCACTGGCAGGACATCGTCAAAAACCCTCGCATGCATCCAGTGGTGGTGCCCACCAACAGCAGCGTCTCATGTAAGTCACTTTAACACATTTAGGCCTGAAACGGCTGGAAAACATGCCTGTAAAACCTCTGTGATTTTAAAATCAGCCCCTAAAACCTGAAGTTTTTCTGTAAATTCAACAGAAGTGTCAACTCTTCCGACTAAAATAGATTTTTCAGCCTCTGTAGCAGATAGAAATGAAATTCAAAAAGTATTTGAGAGCTTATAGCTGTTATATCTGAGCTCCCTCCGCTATAGTCGTCTTCCAACATGATTTCAGTTCTGGAAAAGTCCCATGATGCATTGCGACACTTCCACATATATTCTCATTTTATGTCTTTTTTTGTCTTTTTTTGTCTTTTTTTGTCATTTTGTGTCTTTTAGTGTCTTTTTTTAGTCATTTTATGTCTTTTTTTAGTAATTTTGTGTCTTTTTTCGTCATTTTGTGTCTTTTTTTGGTCATTTGGTGTCTTTTTTGTCATTTGGTGTCTTTTTTTAGTCATTTTGTGTCTTTTTTAGTCATCTTGTGTCTTTTTTGGTCATTTGGTGTCTTTTTTGTCATTTGGTGTCTTTTTTTTAGTAATTTTGTGTCTTTTTTCGTCATTTTGTGTCTTTTTTTGGTCATTTGGTGTCTTTTTTGTCATTTGGTGTCTTTTTTTAGTCATTTTGTGTCTTTTTTAGTCATCTTGTGTCTTTTTTTAGTCATTTTATGTCTTTTTTTAGTAATTTTGTGTCTTTTTTCGTCATTTTGTGTCATTTTTTGGTCATTTGGTGTCTTTTTTGTCATTTGGTGTCTTTTTTTAGTCATTTTGTGTCTTTTTTAGTCATCTTGTGTCTTTTTTGGTCATTTGGTGTCTTTTTTGTCATTTGGTGTCTTTTTTTTAGTAATTTTGTGTCTTTTTTCGTCATTTTGTGTCTTTTTTTGGTCATTTGGTGTCTTTTTTGTCATTTTGTGTCTTTTTTAGTCATCTTGTGTCTTTTTTTGGTCATTTGGTGTCTTTTTTGTCATTTGGTGTCTTTTTTTAGTCATTTTGTGTCTTTTTTAGTCATCTTGTGTCTTTTTTGGTCATTTGTTGTCTTTTTTTAGTCATTTGATGTCTTTTTTGGTCATTTTGTGTCTTTTTTTGGTCATTTTGCGTCTTTTTTTGGTCATTTTGCATCTTTTTTGGTCATTTTGTGTCTTTATTTAGTAATTTTGTGTCTTTTTTTAGTCATTTTGTGTCATTTTGTGTTTTTCGTTGGTCATTTTGTGTTTTTTTTTTAGTCATTTTGCGTCTTTTTTTAGTCATTTTGTGTCTTTTTGTGTCTTTCGTTGGTCATTTTGTGTCTTTTTTTGGTCATTTTGTGTCTTTTTTTGGTGATGATTTCAAAGTTCTGGAAAAGTCCCATGCTGCATTGCGACACTCCCACATGTATTCAGATCATAGACTGTATAAAATAGTTTTTTGGTGTTAAACTTTAACTCCAACACTAAATTTACACAAACTCAGTGTAAAGATACCAACACTCAGAGAACATCTATGTTCTTGCTCAAAAGAGGTAAAGTTGTTAGCACAGAGATCATTAAATAAAGTAATCCCACATTTTAACCTTTAAAGGACAATGTCTTTCATGTTTAAAAAATAAAAATATATTATTATTGTATTTCTTATTAACATGATGTCCTGTCACTCGAGGCAACATTTCAGATTTAGCTCAGCTCCCTCTGAAGCCACAGAAGACTTAATTTATCCAACTTTTTAAACACATTTTCAGTTGTAAACAGACTTGGATGTCTAAAATGGTCCCAGTTCCCTTTAATTACCTTGCTGACTCCAGCGGTGGTAATGAGTGGGGGGCGTTTGCTGCTCTGTCACTTTCTTCACTCACATTGACCCGGTAACTTTCAGGTCCTCACATCATTTGTACCAAATGGGTGTTTTTTAGTTGTAAAAGCTTGACACTTTCTAAATCTCCTGTATTATTACTGCACTTCATAAAATCATAATTACTGTATTTTCATGGCACCAGCTCTAATTATGTTTTCTCCTCAAACGGTGACAACTTTTTGCACCCTCTTAAATTCCCTCACATGCTATTTTATGAATTATTAATTTATTTTTGAGTTTTATTTTGGCATCGCCGCTTTATTTTGATAGTGAGAGGTGAGCGATGGAGATGTTGTGTCTTCAAATATATTTAGTGTCAAATGATAGAACTGGATGTAACCCTCTTATATGTTAGATTTGACACCTTTGTTCACATTTGAAACATTTAAAATTCTTTATTGAGCATGATAGTGTTTTGGAAGTTAAAAAAAATAATTCAGATATCACATTTTATGTTGGACTAAAGGACTAAAAAAGACACAAAATGACCAAAAAAGACACAAAATGACCCAAAAAAGACACAAATGACTACAAAAAGACACAAATGACCAAAAAAAGACACGAAATTACTAAAAAAAGACACAAAATTACAAAAAGAAAGACACAAAATGACTAAAAAAAGACACAAAATGACCAAAAAAAAGACACAAATGACTACAAAAACACACAAATGACCAAAAAAAGACACAAAATGACTACAAAAAGACACAAATGACCAAAAAAGACACAAAATGATTAAAAAAAGACACACAATGACCAAAAATGTTGTGTCTGCACTCTCGAGGAGCATTAAATAACATTAAAATAAGCCAGTAATACTTGAAACGAGTACATTTTGGTGATAGAAAACGCTTTTGAAATAACATTAAAACTACATGCAACTAAAACTCTCAATTGGAGCCAATATTTTAGATAAAACTCATCATATTCAACAGTTAAATAGCTTGAAAAGCTTGAAAAAGCTCACAATGTCAATCCTAAAAACAAGTCTTTAAACAATAAGATGATTAAATAAGCACATAAAGCTGTGGTCAGTAGGTGAATTATACTGAAAACAATATAATTAAGATACTATTGCTAGATATGAGAAGAAAATACTTGGTAAGCTTCATGTTTTTTGCAGTGTGACCTGCTTCATTTACAATAACTGGCTGTGTGTGAGCAGCAGAACATTGCCAACACAAATTCAACCCTTGACCTCATTATGTCACTCAACATAACAATTCATAACGACTGATTGCTCACGTTACATTAAGGCTCCAGTCGAGCCAGCTGGAAGTCTTGTTAACCCTGTGGAGTCTCTAAAAGCTCCAAATAATCCAGACTTGTTGACTCCATCCAGACTAGAAAACAAAGCAGCGTGGAGCCCTACTGTAAATTTACCTCTAAAGTTCTGGCTGTAAACTCCATGAGGCCAGTTTCAGTTTGATGATGATATACCAAGTAAAACTGGAGACAAGCTCAAATAGATTTAGTATCAAATGATAGAACTGGATGGAACCCTCTTATATGTTAGATTTGACACCTTTGTTCACATTTGCAACATTTACAATTCTTTATTGAGCATGATAGTGTTTTGAAAGTAAAAAAAAAGATTCAAAATCACATTTTATGTTGGACTAAAGGACTAAAAAGGACACAAAATGACCAAAAAAAGACACAAAATGACCAAAAAAGACACAAAATTACAAAAAAAAGACACAAAATGACTAAAAAAGTCACAAAATGACAAAAAATGCCAAAAAAAAAGGCACAAAATGCCCAAAAAAGACACAAAATGACTAAAACAAGACACGTAATGACCAAAAAAGACACAAAATGACCAAAAAAAGACACAAAATGACTAAAAAAAGGCACAAAATTACCAAAAAAGACACAAAATTACCAAAAAAAGACACAAAATTACTAAAAAAAGTCACAAAATGAGAAGACAGAATGACCCAAAATTACACTAAATGACTAATAAAAGACACAAAATGAACAAAAAAAAGACACAAAATGACAAAAAAAGACACAAAATGACAAAAAAAAGACACAAAATGACCGAAAAAGACAAAAAGACTACAAAATGACACAAAAAGACAAAAAATCACCAAAAAAGACAAAATGAGAAGACAGAATGACCCAAAATGACACAAAGTGATAAAAAAAGGCACAAAATGACCAAAAAAGACAAAATGAGAAGACAGAATGACCCAAAATGACACTAAATTACTAAAAAAGACACAAAATGACCAAAAAAGACAAAATGAGAAGACAGAATGACCAAAAAAAATCACCAAAATAGACACAAAAAAGTCACAAAAAGACACAAATGACCAATAAAGACACAAAATGACTCACAAAGACATGAAAAGGATTTTAAAAAATGGACAAAATAGCCCCAGACTCCAGAGGGTTAATAAATGCTTATAATCATAAAGGGATTTAATGTATAAAATCATCATATTTAATCTGTCGGGGGGTAGAGGGGGGGGATTGTTGAGGTGATTATCAGTGAATTAAAGATGCATTAAGCTCCTCGTCTGACCCTTTTCTCTTCATTCACAGACTTAACCTCTTAACACACTCTGCTTTTCTTATTAATTTAGTGCTCAAGCTGACATTTAAATCTCTTTCTTCCTCCCGTCTCGTCTCGTTCGTCTACAAATACAGAATTACATAATAAAACGTGGCGTCGTTATGGAAGAAAATAAAAAGACAGTGTCTGCATATATATGTCCTTGGGTTTCTGCTCTCACTAAAAGGCTTCAGATGCAGATTCAGAGCTGGGAGCATTGATATTCTGCTCTATCCCCGTCCTCCCTGCAGCCCCGTTAGCCTGCATCCACCCTTCTGACTCCTCTCCGCCAAAAGATCAAGAAAGGTCTCCAAACCTGTAATCCACAATTTACAGTATAATCTCTATTCCATTCTTTAGATAGACACAAGATTTATTTTTACTTATTTGTGCCACGGCTTTTGTATTTATTTGTTCTCCTCTCAAAAAGAGGACAGTAATTATTAAAATACATCAGTTTAAAACCTGCCATCTGTCTTTTGCCCCAACCATCGGGCCTGTTTTAACCCTTTAGTTTGGGGCTATTTTGTCAGTTTTGGACTCCTTTTTCTGCCTGAATAAACCACTTATATTAAGAATCTTTACCACGACATGTTGGTATCATTATATTCAGCACAATATCACATATATGACCTGATTATTATTTTTTTAATTTTGACTTACTGGGTCAATATTTTCAACACAAAAAAACACACAAACACACATAAAAACGCACACACAAAATTACAAAAACACATCGAAAACACATAAAAAAATTTTTTTTTACAAAAACTGACAAAAAAACACACATAAAAACATAAAAAACACACACAAAAAACATAAAAAAACACACAAAAATCGCACATAGAAACATAAAAAAACACACAAAAAACACACATAAAAACATAAAAAACACACAAAAAACACACATAAAAACATAAAAAACACACAAAAAACACACATAAAAACATAAAAAACACATACAAAAAACACATAAAAACATAAAAAACACACATAAAAACATTTTTTTTAACAAAAAAACCCACAGAAACCCCCGCAAAAACACACCGAAAACACATACATTTTATTTTTTACAAAAAAATGACAAAAACACAAATAAAAACATAAAAACAAACATGCAAAAATTTACAAATATCACACAAAAAACATTAAACACAAAATATTGCATTAAAAATGCTGAATGAAAACTGCAAAATTTGAAAAACCTCTGCAAAAACTTACACTTGGTCGAGGTGGGTTTTTTTTTTTAACCTTTTCTGAAAAAGAGTTGATGCATTAAATTGAACATGGAAACTTTTTGAACACAAAAAAATACAAAAAACACACATAAAGAACATAAAACATGAAAAACAAACCAAAAACACACACAAAATTACAAAAGATACATACAAACACACTTAAAACACACCAAAAACACAATAAAAATAAACACACAGTAAACACAAACTTGTGTAAAAGCCAAAACTGTAGAGTTCAGCAGCCAGCAGGGAAACATGCTGCTGAACGTTTTTACGTGGTGACGTCATGAAGAAGTGGAGCTCCGGTGCTTTCAGGGACTCCAGAGGGTTTTAAGAAAGCTGTAAAAGATTATGGAGCAGGAAGAGGGTGGGACAGGTTTATTCTAGGTCACTGAGGATTTATAAGTTGTGATAGTGAAGACCTTGGACACTAAATGAAAACTCTTTGTCTTTGCTTCATCGGGCGGGCTGCTGAGAGGAGAAGAGACACATAACTAGTGCAGCACACTGAAAAAAAAGGTCTAAAAACAGGAAAAAAAACTCTAAATCTGAGGGAAATGATCTTGCTGCATGGACAGATAATTTACCTTGACAAGATTTCTTAATTTAAGATTATTAAATCTAGAAATAAACAAGTTGGACACTTAAAATAAGAAATTAACTCTTAAAACAACATAAATTATCTAACACTTATAAATCTAAAGTTTTTTTTTTATCTTGGTAAGAAACAAATAATCATCAGGTCACTCTGCTCGGGCCAGTTCATCACTGCTGGCAGCTTTAATTTATCTGGTTTTAACAGTTCATTTGATCATTGTGTCTTTTTAGTGATCATTTTTACATCTATTTTTGGTAATTTTGTGTCTTTTTTGGTCATTTTGTGTCTTTTTTGGTCAATTTGTGTATTGTGTGTAAAATAAGGAATAACTCTTGAAACAAGATAAATTCTGCTCGGGCCAGTTCAGGTGCGTTGCAGCTTTAATTTATCTTGTTTTAACAGTTAATTTCTTATTTTAAGCGTTCAACATGCTTATTTCTAGATATACATAGATATACATATAATGACCATTAAAGAGACACAAATTGGCCAAAAAATGACACAAATTGACCAAAAAAAACATATAATGACCATTAAAAAGACACAAATTGACCAAAAAAAACATATAATGACCATTAAAAAGGCACAAATTGACAAAAAAAGACACAAAATCACCAAAAAAAACCATATAATGATCAATAAAAAGACACAAATTGACAAAAAAGACGCAAAATGAACCAAAAAAAAGCGTTCAACATGCTTATTTCTAGGTTTCTAGGAAATCTTGTCAAGGTAAATTATCTGTCCATGGAGCAAGATCATTTCCCTCAGATTTACTGTTTTATCTTGTTTTTTTTTTGCAGTGCTGAGGTTCTGCACACTCGGCATTGTCAGACAGCCACTTAGGGCCGCCTGACATTTGTATTATTATCCTGTTTGTGTGCTGCTTTTCATACAGTCAAGGCTGTCGACCTCTCTTTCTCAAGCGTTGTCAGAGTGCTGCTTCGAGGAGGAACGGACTGGAGACTGGGAAAAAAAGAGACAAAAAGAGACACAGGGGTAGACATTAAGTGAATGAGAGCAGAAGAAGAGTGATGAATCAGCGAGGGGTTGGATGGAGGATGAAAGAGAGGAAATGCTGGGTGGAGAGGGGCACAGACGAGGAAGACGAGGAGGGCAGACGGTGGAGAGGCTCGTGTTGGGGAATAGAGTCAGTATCGATGCTAATAGCACTCATCTGGAGAGGCTGATGGACAGAGGACAGCACTCCTGCACTTATCCAGGCTCACTTCCCCCGCAGTCAATTACTAGACAGTCAATTAAGTTCTCCAAAAAACCCCAGAAAGGCTTCAGGCTGCAGCTCTGAGGGTCTGAAGCTGCTTTCTGCTGCTGCTTTCTGATGCCTTTACCGCTTTTATCTCAAGCCGCTGTGTGCTAGCTTCATGATTTAGAGTGGAGCAACATAAAGATTATTTTCACAATATAACCTGTGCCAAGGTTATTTAAGTTTTTAGGAGTGGAACAGCACGTAGCAGTCACAAAGACACAAAATGACAAAAAAAAGACACAAAATAACCAAAAAAGACACAAAATGACAAAAAAAAGACACAAAATGACTAAAAAAAGACACAAAATTACCAAAAAAGACAGAATGAGAAGACAGAATGACAAAAAAAAAAAAAACAGGAGACACAAAATGACAAAAAGACACAAAACGACTAAAAAAAGACACAAAATGACACAAAAAAGATGCAAAATGACTAAACAATCACACAAAAAGACACAAAATGAGTAAAAAAAGACACAAAATGACTAAACAATGACACAAAAAGACACAAAATGAGTAAAAAAAGACACAAAATGAGCAAAAAAAGACACAAATTGACTAAACAAAGACACAAAATGACACAAAAAAGACGCAAAATGACTAAACAATGACACAAAAAGACACAAAATGAGTAAAAAAAGACACAAAATGAGTAAACAAAGACACAAAAAGACACAAAATGAGTAAACAAAGACACAAAAAGACACAAAATGAGTAAAAAAAGACAGAAAATGACTAAACAATGACTTTCTGCTGCTGCTTCCTGATGCCTTTAGCGCTTTTATCTCAAGCCGCTGTGTGCTAGTTTCATGATTTAGAGTGGAGCAACATAAAGATTATTTTCACAATATAACCTGTGCCAAGGTTATTTAGGTTTTTAGAAGTGGAACAGCACGTAGCAGTCAGGGGAGAGGCTGCAGGTTCCATCATCATCTTTCATGCATAATAATAGGAATACCTGGTGAAACACATGGTTAAATTTCAATGGAAATAATACTAATAATTATAATTATAATTTTATTTATATAGCACCTTTCAAAAATGAGTTACAATGTGCTGTACAACAGAAATAAATCATATCAAATACAATTAACTGACAGCAACAAAATAAAAACACAAAAAGAAGTGACATTGGACTTTAAAAAAGGCACAAAAAGACACAAAATGACAGAAAGGCCCAAAATGACTAAACAAAGACACAAAATGACACAAAATGACAAAAAAATACACAAAAATGACTAAAAAATGGCACAAAATGACTAAACATAGACACAAAATGACAAAATAAGACACAAAATGACTAAAAAAAGACACAAAATGACCAAAAAAGACTGAATGACCAAAAAAACAACAACACAGAAGACACAAAATGACACAAAAAGACGCATAATGACCAAAAAAGACACAAAAAAGACAAAAAGAAGTGACATTGGACTTAAGAGAAGGCCAATCGATAACAGTGAGTCTTCAGAAGAGATGTAAAAGAAGCCACTGAGGTTGCAGTGAATGTTGAAAACTTGTGTTTGATTCCAGTCGTGTAATAAACAAATCATAATCATATATTTAACTACACACCAGTCATCTGAAGTACCTACATTTCTTGCAGATTGTGTTAATTATATCAAATACTAATTATTATAATTATTAAGCACTCATAAAGTGCTTGGAAAGCTCTCATATTGAAGCCTTGTGTCTCAAGAACAACACTTCAACTAAATTAAATGATGTTGCTTAGAAAGTGTCTCTCTAACACACACACACACACACACACACACACACACATTCTTGTACTTCTACCTTTTTGAGGACCCTCCTTGGAACAGTGAATTCCCTTGCAAGGTTAGAATAGTTTGGGATTTTTCATTAGTTTTAGTTTTACTTTTGTTGTAAATTTTTGTTTTCAATTTCAGTTAGTTTTAATGGATTTTTAGAGTGAGTTTGCTAGTTTTAGTTTAGTTTTCATTAGTTGTAGTTTTTTGTAATGGGGTATTTGTTGTGCGGGAGATTAAAAGAGGTCACAGTAAATTTTGCCTTTATTTCCTTTGTCTGATCCATCTTCATTATGTATGGAAAAAGTTGACAAAGATGAAAACGAAGGACATTTTCACTATAATTTTAGTTAGTTTTGTCACCACACAATACAGTTTCAGTTAATTATCATTATCATGTAACCTTTAACCCTTAAAACAAAGTCTGAAATCTAAAAAAAGCCTTTAAAGAAGTGAGGACCGGCCGAAATGTCCTCACTTTGCAAAGATGTCCTCACTCTCCTGGTTAAAAACGTGTTCTGGTCCCCACTATGTAGGAAGCACAAGAACACACACACACACGCACACACACACATACACACACACACATTCTTGTACTTCCATCTTTGTGAGGACCCTCATTGTAACAGTGAATTCCCTTGAAAGGTTATAATAGTTTTGGATTTTTCATTAGTTTTAGTTTTACTTTTGTTGTGAATTTGTGTTCTGGTCCTCACTATGTGGAAAGTACAAGAACACACACACACACACGTACACATTTGGTGTATTTAAAGGGGACTCAAAGTAACACCTATATTCCTGCTCACTTTTTGGATCAATTCGGGCTCCAGTGGAGTGCCTGACGGCTCACAGACTCAGCTAACCGCCTCCAGCTCATTTTCAGGTTCAGCTACTGTAATATGGATTTCTGAAGGCTGATAGGGATCACATTCTGTGATTAAGTAACCATTTGAAATGCCAATCATCTCTTTCCTTGAACTTGTGTGCAGGTCAAAAATGCAATCGTTCCTGTAATGGCCGCTGCTGGGGACCCAAAGAGGACCAGTGTCAGAGCCGTAAGTACATTACTGTTATTAGCTGAGGACCCATGTGGCCTCTGAGTGGACTCCTTTCACTGGCATATAGTTCAGTTTAAAGGGCTCTCTGTATTTTATGTTTTTAGGCATATATATGTGCACATAAATCATCTATAAAACACATTGTTTGGATTAAAAATACAACTGAAATCGGGGACATTAATGTTAGTTGTTTGATTGGGACTGAAAAAATCCAGAACATCTTAAACCTTGTGAAGACACTAGAAAAAAAAACTAAATGCCTTTACTGCACTTATCTCCTCAGCTTGGTATTTAACATAGAGATCACCTGTATATTTTGTTTTCATTAATGTCATGAGTTATAATCACATTTCAGTGGGCTCTGAGCCTATTTTGGCCGTTTTTGAATACTTTTGGTTTTGCCCTTCATTTACCACATAAAAAATGTTTCTTATACCCATATTTGGTATCCATTTTTTCTTCACCAATGTAATCTGACAGTTATTTTCTCACTTTGACCTACTTGATCAACATATTTAGCCCAAAAATACACAAAAATCATGAAATCCGAGTTGAAAAATTATACTATTTGCTACAATAAAAAAACACAAATATGCACAATGAACTGTTTTGGAACTTGAAAATGTAAACATAGGATACAAATATGAACATATAAAAAGGTAAAAATTTAAATATAATAAAAAATGTATATTTATAGGCGTTTTTTTTCCTTGTTAGCTGTAACTCAAAAACAAACTTTGTGCAAAACTACACAGAGAGCTACACCAACGCTCAAATATTTCTGTACTATCAAATTAAAACGATCATATCTTTGGTTTTACATGAGCTAGGAATGTAAAACAAAAACTGGGAGAAAGTTTCAAGTCTGAACTTTGGAGAGAAGTTGAAAAAGAAAAGTTGGGTGAACTCAAAATTTCAAGGGAACAAACTTCGATAAAATTTTAAGTTGGACAGTTAAACTAAATATTTTAAGTTTTGTTTTTGAGTTTCCTCAACTCTGAATTCAGATTTTTGTCAACTCAACTGTAAGTTGTACTAACTTATAATTTAACATTGTAATAACTTTTAATCTTTAAACTTAAATCTTTAAACTAACTAATGTGCTGAATTGGCACGATTGTAACGCCGCTATGAAATGTCAGCTAATGTTGCGACCACAATTTTGAGTTAGCATTGATACGCTAATGGCTACTCTTGTAGCTGTAACAAGCAGCGCCGCTAGCATCAGTTAGCCGCTAGCATCAGTTAGCCGCTAGCATCAGTTAGCCGCTAGCATCAGTTAGCCGCTAGCTTTCGCTAATGACCGAATTTCACAACAAAGAAATAAGAGTTACCAGAACTATTGTCCCTTGTTGTGAACCCCAACTTAAAGATATAAGTAACAACAACTCACAAACTTGTTTTTGAGCAGACAACTGGCTTCCTTTGTTGTGCTAACTTACATGATTGCCCTAAATGTCAATAATTTATATATCCAAGTTTTACCAACTTAAAGCGATCCATGTGACCTTGTTTTTTTGTTAAACGTCACATGATCTGATCAGGACGACACGATCATAGACCCCAGAGGGTTAATATTAGGTAATTCTGCTTCTGTCCAATATTCAGATGAGGAAAGATGCATGATATTATAATCCGGCTAAAAAATGCATTCCACAGGTCTCAAAACTGAAAGCAGGGAATGATGATGTCTTGCTGATTCTGCGTTATTTTTTAAACTAAATGAGAGTCATCATTAGAGCAGGAAGAGCCCTGAAATCAGTTCATTCCCAGCTGTGTGTCTCATAACATCCAAGCATCACTCTGATGATCTCACTCATCTGTTGCATTAGCAACAATATGTTGGATTGTAAAATTGCTTGTGCTTTTATTACTGAATGGGTTGTTTCCTTTGTTAAATTACCTTTTTTTTTTTTTTTGCATTCTGTCTGTGTAATGACATTTACAACATAATAATAATATCGGCTGGTATTTCCACAGGAGAATGCTTGACATATTTTTGTCTTTGACCCTTACATCATGAGCAATAAATTCACATAAAAAATTAATTAGTCAATGACATTTTCAGAAACACATGCCTTTGATAGGATGCTTAAGTGTGTTAAATGATTTCCGATTTAACTGAATGTACTAATGCTGCGTTTGATTGCACTCAGAACTCGGAAAGATCCGAGTTGGAAATTCCGACTTCCAAAAAACATGGCCGGCCACAGCAAATTAATGTTTGTTTGGATGTCTTTCGAGCATTTAAAAATTATTCTGGGGAAGTAAATCAGCTACCTAAGAGAGACTAATGTAGTTTAAATATGGGAAAAACTATAATATTTTTAAAACTTTTACTGTGCTTTATGTCCCTACTACGCTTACACAAACTCTTTAATTGAGTGGGAGTGCAAATACCACTACAAAGTAATTCTACACTTTTAGCAACACAAATGCTAAATTAAACGACACATAACAGACTAAATGTTGAAGATAAAGTGACTGTTTTCCACGTATTTCCGACCTACTCGGGCTGCTTGGATTCTACCTGAATTCCCGAGTCGGAATCCTGAGTTCAAGGGCCGTTCTATTGCACTTCTCCGACTCGGAGGTCGGATCTTTCAGAGTTCCGAGTGCAATCGAACGCAGCATTAGTCCCACTTTATGTTACTTTACTTGTAAATGGATCAATTCTGTACCGGTATTCACCAGCTTATGATGGCACTGGAGATACCACCACATCCACACCTCACTCTAAGGACAAATTAAAACTAACTGAATTTGAAAACAAAAATTTACAACAAAATTGAAACTAAAACTAATGAAAAATCCTAACAAAAACTATAACTATTTTTTTTACTATTATAACCATGTTACACACACACACACACACACACACACACACACACACTCTTGTCCTTTTAACGTTATGAGGACTCTATTAATCAAATGCATTCCCGAGACCCGTAACCTTAACCATCACAACTGAATGTCTAAACCTACCCACCCTGAACCTAAACCTGATTATAATCTGAACCTAAAAATCAAGTCTTAACCCTCAAACAGGTCTTTAAAGAAAAAATGTCCTCAGTTTGCTGGTTAAAGTCATGGTCCCCACTATGTAGGAAGTACGAGAAGACACAAACACACATTCTTGTACTTCTATCTTTTTGAGGACACGTCTTTAATGTAATGAATTTGCAGCCCCTGACCCTAAACCTAAACCTGAAACTGAAACCAATTCCTAACTGAAACATTTTTAGGGCTTTTGAAGAAGTGAGGTCCACCTGAAATGTCCTCACTCGGTTAGTTAATAACTTATTCTGGTCCTCACTATGATTGGAGTACAAGTACACACACACACACATGAACATATCAACACCCCACAACATCCCTAGACCCCCAACACGTCTCCACAAACCGGCCTGCTGGGACCTCCCACCCTTCAGTCTAACTAATGACGCTGGGAGAGAGTGTGAGAATGATTCACTACTGGGTCCATCAGTGGGGAGGCGGGGCTCCGTGTTAGTCCCTCTGCTTCACTCATCTTTCTTAGGATATCAGACTCTACCCATGTTGCTGTCTCTCTCTCTCTCTCTCTCTCTCTCGCTCTGCAAATGTCAGTGTGCCACACACACATACATGTATGCAGTCAGACAGACACATAGCCAAAGCCGAATCAATGAGAAACAGCTGCAGGCCACAGACCACCAAGGAATAAAGGAAGAGAAAATAATAATTTCTCTTTTGTGCCTCCGGGTCCCAACAGGTCCTCTCAACTAAACCACTAAAAATGTTGCTCATCATTACCTTCCAAAACACATGAGCATGACAAAAAACTCTGATTGACAGCAGCATGTTTAAGGAGGGTTGGGTCAGGCAAAAAAAACAAAAAAAAATGCTTTAATGGTGTCTTCATGGTAACCATGGTTACAGTGTTGGAAAGAAACTAAGTATATTTACTCAAGTACTGTACTTAAGTGCAGTTTTGAGGTACTTTAGTTTATTTGAGTATTTCCATTTTATGTAACTTAATACTTCTACTTCACGATACAATACGAAAACTTTATTATCCACTGAGTGGAAATTCCTCTTTGGTTTCACCATAGACTAAACAATAAAGAAGAAAATATTTCAAGGATAGGAAAATATAAAATAGCCTACAGCAATAACTGTACTTCACTATATTTTTAGGCAAATATTTTACTTTTTAACTCCATTACATTTAGCTGACAGCTTTAGTTACTTTTCAGGTCAAGATTTAACATAAAAAACATGACAGTGAAGTTATTAAAGTGACTTTTGTTTAAATTAAACCTCATAACCTCATAATGCTTACATAATAAACCAATATTAATCATCCAATAATTTATATGGAATATATAAGTACATTTTGATGCTGATACTTTTGTACTTTTACTCCAGTAAAGAAGTTGTTTCTTGCCTTTATAGATAGAAGATGCTGTTGCTAATATCCCATACTGTTGTGGAATATAAAATAAATAAATACACTTTAAGATGAAAGAAAACAACAAAATGAATATACCTCATAATTACCACTTCTACATTCCCTAGCTTCTAAATTAATGAAACCAGTGGAGGATCCATGACTCACTCATAATTTAAGTTTCTGTGTTGAAAAGTAAAGTGACCATCAGTTCAACCTGACAGAAATGTACCATTTCTTTAGGCAGGGAACATGGAAAAGTGTGAAGTCATCATCCTTCTGACTGCAATTGATCAATCAGCTGTCACACACACTTCCACTCTGTCTACACATCCATCCATCCATTTCTCCATCTGCCTCACACACCCCTTTAACTCTCTGCAGGGTTTTCTGACCATGTTTGGTTTTTCTGTCGTGGAACAGAACATACAGAACATTAACATTAATGTACCACACACTGAAACCTTACAGCTTTAATTATCAATACAGTATGTACACATTTAGAAAATAGCACTTGCACATATTTTTTTCTTCTCTCCATTAAATGTGTAAATTGTGCTCCAGATTTAACATATTTACTGAATCTGTGTGAGTATATAATTATAAATGCATGTAAATACTATAGTGGGGTGGCAAAGCTAACCTGTTGTTCATTTTGTGATACAAGCACCAAATTTGGTACATATATAGCTTAAAATATTCAGTAAAAGACTGGATATGGGCCATCGCATATTCACAATCTGATAAGCATGGCGGCTATTTTTTTAAAAGGTTGCCACGGCAACCTGGGTCAGAACTTGTGATTGCCCAATATCCAGTTTTGTTCCCGATATAATTATCAACACGATATACTTATCAACACATCTGCCAAATTTGGTGCTTTTATCAAAAAATGTCATTTTGTGTCTATTTTGGTCATTTTGTGTCTTTTTGTGTCTTTCGTTGGTCATTTTGTGTCTTTTTTTGGTAATTTTTTGTCTTTTTGTATCTTTTTTTTAGTAATTTTGTGTCTTTGTGTATCTTTTTTGGTCATTTTGTGTCTTTTTTGGTAATTTTGTGTCTTTTTTTGGTCATTTGGTGTCTTTTTGTAGTCATTTTGTGTCTTTGTGTATTTATTTGGTCATTTTGTGTCTTTTTTTGTCATTTTGTGTCTTTTTTTGGTGATGACTTCAAAGTTCTGGAAAAGTCCCATGTTGCATTGCGACACTCCCACATGTATTCTGATGCATTTCACTGGCCAAGAGACCGAAAATAGGTAGAAAAAAACTACAAATACTACAAAACGACGTATCCGCTTTCCGGCTTTAAAGGTAGAATAACGCAACATCTCCCACGGTTTTCTACCGCAATGGTAGAAATGCAGTAATGCTTTCCCGCCTTAAATGAGTTATTTATTAATACAGCATGTACATATTCACAAAAAAGCACTCGCACATATTTTCCCCCTCTCTCCATTAAATATCTCTTTGCGTTTCTCCTCCCTGTTCCAGTTTGATTCCTCCTCCCTTCTTTCCATCACTCTGTCCGTAAACCACTCCATCTCTGCCTCCCAACCCTGGCGTGTCTCATCTTATTTGTACTGCGGTGGCGATCTCATTAAGATAATGAGGAATGAACTGTTTGACCAGGACCTGTTAACGACACGTCACAGACCCCCCCCGACCCCCCCCCATAAGCCCCGGCCTCGTCTGTCTGCAGCCTCTATCTCGCCATCTTCACCCGTACGTGGATGTCATGATTCATCTCTCTGCTTTCTCTTTTTTTTCACCGTGCAACCTTTAATTTCATTGTGCTGAAATACATGGAATGAATAAGTGTAAAAATGTCAAATGGGAGATGACTTCAGAGATGCTTTTTCTGACATTTTCATGGGTAATTATTGAGCAAGATCAACAATAAACAGCAGCTTCGGCTGTCGGTACCTCCAGATTATGAAGACGCTCAAGAAATAAATGACAACCTGCTGCTGAAAATCACTCACATGTAATAGCAGACGACTCTGACCCTGTAATGTACAGAACTATTCCTAGATCTAGATGAAATGCACTGTAAAAAAGGTGTGTGAGAGGAGCCGTTCACTGCTTGTTTTTTGATGATTTTACATCTTTTTAAAAAAAATTTACATCTTTGTTGGGATCATTTTAGATCTTGTTTTTGGTAATCTTACATCTTTTTTGAAATGTATAAATTGAAATTTGTGTCTTTTTTTGGTATTTCAGTGTCTTTTTTTAAAATTTTTTTGTCTTTTTTAATAAAAATCTAACATCTTTTTTAAATTTGACATATTTTTGTGGATCATTTTACATATATTTTTTGAGTAATTTTACATATTTTTTTGGGATTATTTTAGATCTTGTTTTTGGTAATCTTACATCTTTTTTGAAATGTATGAATTGAAATGAAAATTTGTGTCTTTTTTGGTAATTCAGTGTCTTTTTTTTTGTAATTTTTTGTCTTTTTTTTGTAATTTTTTTGTCTTTTTTAACAATTATCTAACATCTTTTTTGGCAATTTTACAAACTTTGGGGGGTAATTTCTCATATTTTTTGGGCAAATTTACATATTTTTGGGGGTCATTTTCCATACTTTTTGGTAATTTCAAATATTTTTCTCTATTCAAATCAATTCAAATTCACAATGACTTTATTTATCCCTGAGGGTAACTCCAATGAGTGTGTTATCTCACTCAGAGAAGGATCTTTTGTATCTCTCCGTCCTGCTGCTGTTTTTTTGGTCCATAAAGGTTTTGTGTAGCAGATGATCTGGTATTTCAGGATGACCTGGAACATGTTGACAGGTCATCGCTCCACCACCTCCTCCAGTGTGTCCGACCACAGAACCAGCTCTTTAGACCAGTCTGTCCAACCGCCTTCACATTTTTTATTCAGAAATATATTTTTTTCCCTCCCACTGTGAAATCTTTTCTCCCTCGTAATTGATATGAAATCAAACTGTCTGCAAAAAGGAGACTGTTTATTTATTTTAACCACTGCATTTGATTTACATTGTAAAAAAAGAAAGAGAGACACAAAGCACCTTTGTTATTCCCTGAAGGGGAAATTACATTTTTATAACTCTGTTATTTTAAAACATCACAAAATATGCACGTAAAACGCACACACACACACACACACACAGTTTTGTTGTGATTTTTTGTTTTCATATCCAGTTAGTTTTAATGAGTTTTTAGAGTGAGTTTGCTAGTTTTAGTTTAGTATTTATTTATTTTTAAATGCTATATGTTTTAGTTTAGTTTTTATAAGTTTTAGTTTTTTGTAATGGGGTATTTGTTGGGTGGGAGATTAAAAAAGGTCACAGTAAATTTTGCCTTTATTTCCTTTGTCTGATCCATCTTCATTATGTATGAAAAAAGTTGACAGAGACGAAAACGAAGGACATTTTCACTATAATTTTAGTTAGTTTTGTAACCACACAATACAGTTTCAGTTAATTATCATTATCATGTAACCTTTAACCCTTAAAACAAAGTCTGAATTCTCAAAAAAGCCTTTAAAGAAGTGAGGACCGGCTGAAATGTCCTCACTTTGCAAAAATGTCCTCACTCTGTTGGTTAAAAACGTGTTCTGGTCCTCACTATGTAGGAAGGACAAGAACACACACACACATATGCACAAACAGGATCTATACAGCGTTAATGGAGAGATGTCAGTGATGGGGGCAGTTGGGGGTCACAGTCCCTTGGTCCCTCTCCAGCTATTAGACCACGCTGCCCCTGGGGACTTGAACCAGCAACCTTCCAGTTTACCAGCTATTTCCCTACTGAATGAGCAACCAATAGAGTCCATATCGTATACTGACATCTGATTTTAATGTATAGAAAAATTGACAGTTCTGACTTCACTTTATATCCTTAATATGTGGGGGAAATATATGTATATCAGGGGTCTCAAACTCAAATTACCTGGGGACTGCTGGAGGCAGTATCAAAATGACAAAAAAAAAAAAAAATCCAAAATGACCAAAAAGACACAAAATGACACAAAAAAGAAACAAAATGACAAAGAAGACACAACATTATTAAAAAAAAAGACACAAAAAAGACAAAATGACCCAAAAAGAGACACAAAATGACAGAAAAAAACGAAATTACTTAAAAAAGAAACAAACTGACCAAAAAAGACACAAAATGACAGAAAAAACTAAATTACTTTAAAAAGGCACAAAATGACAATTATTAAAAAGAAGACACAAAATGACACAAAAGAGACACAAAATGACAAAAAAGACACAAAATGACACAAAAAAGACACAAAAAGACACAAAATGACGAAAAAAGACACAAAATGACGGAGAAAAAAAACTAAATTACTTAAAAAAGAAACAAAATTACCAAAAAAAGACAGAGAATTACCAAAAGACACAAAATTACCAAAACAGTAATTAAAGGGACCTTCCACACACAACATGGTAAACTGCCATTCATATAAAACTCACATTAAACTTTCATATCAAGGTGGGGGCCACAAAATATCCAAAATATCGTCACGAGGGCCGCAATTGCCCCGCGGGCCTCAAGTTTGAGACCCATGACGTACATTCAAGGTATAGAAAGTGTTTCCATTGCAAAAAAAAAGTCCCATCTTTTCTTTCTGAAGTTCTCGTAGAAACCAGATGTGAAGAAGCACATTGTGGCTGATGTAAATGGAGCTGAGAGCAGCGGTTCCTCTGACTGATGCTGCTGTCCAATGGAAGCTCCCAGGCATATTTTATGAGATGGATTCCTTTTGTATTTGTTGTCACCAGCCTGTTTTATTTTTTTTGGTGTTTTTCTTAAAGTGTAAGTTTAAAGCCAAATTGATCAACAGTGTTGCGTCGCTTTCTTGGCAAGGTCATTTGTTTGACAGAGTGTCTTTTGAGTAAAGTAGGCCATTTCATTTTAGCCCAGGCACTGTTAATGGAACGCACTGATGGTGCGTAAGCATAGGGTGGAGGAGGTGTGTGTGTGTGTGTGTGTGTGTGTGTGTGTGTGTGTCTTGTATCCATCACTGTGATAGTATCTCGTCACTGCAGTGCCCAAAGGGAAACACAGCACACATCAGAAAACGATGTGCATGTAGAATAGAGAAGATGCACATTGGGTTTGTAATGTTGTACACAAAGATTGTTTCTATTCCCAGAAATGAGTACAATAACTTACTATGTATGCTGTGACAAACTTACTTTTACATCACCAATATATATAGATTCTCTGGGTTCAATCTACGTTTCCCTGACAACACATAGGCTGGTCAGTTCGTGAAGACTGTACACCAGGGGTTTCAAACCCAGATGACCTGGGGGCCGCTGGAGGCAGTATCAAAATGACCAAAAAAAAGACACAAAATTAGTAAAAAAAAAAAAAAAAAGACACAAAATGACCAAAAATAGACACAAACTGACCAAAAAAGACACAAAATTACACAAAAAAAATTACTTTTACTAAATTACTTTAAAAAAAAGACACAAAATGACCAGAGAAGACACAAAAGTATTTAAAAAATACACAGAAATACCAAAAAAATACACAAAAATTACAAAAAAAACCCCACAAAATTACTTAAAAAAAGACACAAAATTATTTTAAAAAGACACAATAACCAACATTCACCAACAACGAAAGGTTTTTTTTTCCCTTGGTTAAGCACTTAAACATGCTCAGGGGTAGCTGGTATCACCAAAATGTATTTTATTAAAATATACACATTTTAAATGCAAACAATTCTATCATTACCATAACATCTAACCATTTTTTCTCATCAATTGTCATTCGGATTTTGTTCTTTATACATTGTCAAAAACCATTATATTTGATTATATTCTGTTAAATTATACATTTCAAACAAATGTATATTTATTCTTATACAGATTATTAAATATTTATTATATATAAGTGTGAGGAAACCATGACATTTTTATCTGAAGGCATTACAGTAATGAAATTGTGAATCAAAAATATGTTTAAAAATATGATTTTAACACAAAACAATGAATTGTGCCTCATTATGGCTATATTGTCCATTCATATAAAAGTGAAATATATTAAGTTAAATAAAGTATGTCCTTATAATCTTCACAGACAGGACTTAGCAGCAAATAGATGCTTCTGTTCCCTAAGTTCTCTACTTTATCCATCACCAATACTTGACTATCATATAGATCCCTCAGCTGACTGTAGCTTCATCTTCTCCAGGCTGTCTTCATCAGTGAATGACAGTCCCATGTACATTTACATATGGCTGTCAGCAGCGAGGCGGGCAGCCATACGGCGGCCCATATGACCATGACAGGCGTGTTGAGACGGGACGGACACCATGAAGGGACGCAAACCCTTCAGAGTCAGGCAGACATCACTCTGTCTCTGTCAGACCAGATAGACACTCAGAGGAGACCAACACATGATGGACGATGCTTTGGCTTCACTGGAACTTAGCCTCACACAGTTTAATACACACACAAACAAACGCACACATGTGATTGCTCAAAATAATGACAATAGTTATCATAATTTCCTAATGAACAATATTTTGTGTTGCAGAATACTTTAATCTAGCAATCGAGCACATAAAATCATTCAGAAAATGTTTACTGAGGTCGTAAGTCAAATGAGAAGTAGGGTCATTTTCTCACAGACTTAGCCAATTATTTGAGTCTGCATATAGACTATCCTGGTGATAAATTCATTATTTAATATCTCAGGACATGATTGTGTCCGCTGATCACTGGCCAATGTTTTATTAGTTTATGATTAAGGGAAAAAGTAAATGATGTCACTCATATCAAACCTACGTACACTCAGGAATGATCAGCCTCATGTGGGACTGAATGGAAATGACAAAAAAAAAGCTTCTAGAACGATCTTTCGTTTAATTTATTATGAATGTAGGAAGATGTTTGTGGTCTTTTTGTTGTTCAGACCCACAATAAAATAGAATCATCCATCCATTAATCCATTCTTGTCCGCTTATCCGGGGCCGGGTCGCGGGGGCAGCAGGTTAAGCAGGTCATTGCAGACGTCCCTCTCCCCAGCCACAACGTCGAATCGAATCGTTTATCACAGAGAGATGTGCAACCCTAGTGATTGAAATGCAGATGTTAGACAGTGAGACTGCTCCTCCAGTAGTTATACAGTATCTAGTAGTGGAAGTATCATGTTGTGCATGGATGCTTTTTTGTTTACATATCTTTGCAATAAGTTTATCCTTCTCTTAAGGGTGCATTAATACGATTACATACCATGTGGTGTAACATATATGTAATAGTTTCTGTGTTTACTGATATATATGTATTCTGTCTTTTCTCCACCTGTCGCTCCACAGTAACTAAGACGGTGTGTGCCGAGCAGTGTGACGGCCGATGCTTCGGTCCCTACGTTAGTGACTGCTGCCATCGTGAGTGTGCAGGTGGTTGCTATGGACCAAAGGACACAGACTGCTTTGTAAGTCAACACACACACACACAAACACACACACACACACACACACACACACACACAAACACATCAGACCAAAAAACATTTCCTGATCATACATTCTAATGCCACTATTCCGTCATATTTTGCAAATTCTGAGGTGGACTCTGCTAACACATCCATGTGCTTTTATTTTGAAAGCTATATGTGTTTGCACACACACACACACAGACACACGCACACAATTAGACCAAAAAACATTTCCTGATCATACATTATGAATTGTTGTAAAGGAGAATACAAGTTTTTCTATGTTTTATTTAAGGTGTCATATTGCGACAGTTTTTTTTGCAAATTCTGAGGTGCACTCTGCTAACACATCCATGTGCTTTTATTTTGAAAACTATATGTGTTTGCACACACACACACACACACACACACACAAACACACACAATCAGACCAAAAAACATTTCCTGATCATACATTCTAATGCCACTATTCCGTCATATTTCGACAGTCTTTTTGCAAATTCTTAAGGTGGATTCTGCTAACACATCCATGTGCTTTTATTTTGAAAGCACACACACACACACACACACGCACAATCAGCCTAAAAAACATTTCCTGATCATTCTGTACTTTACATTTCCTGTTTTTCACCAACCTGACACGTTGGTGACTTTTATAATCCTTTGATTCGAGCTACTTCAGCAGAAGGATTTTGTCTTTCCGGACTCATTTCTTTTTGTGTTAAATGCCACTTGTATGGCAAATATCATTTAATGACATTTACTTCCCCATTTCTTCCTGACATGCGTGTCATCGTTATACACAGACTTCACCAGCCTGCTGTTCATCCAGGTTCTTCTCCGTGTGCTCCATCAGTTTTATTTCCATCCCTCTGCATGTTAAACGTGTTTCTGTGCTTGTAATTCAGAGCCCATCACTTATGGAGCTCCTCTGCTTGACTTTGGAATGGCTACTTCTTGCTCTTTGCTCTTTTTTTCAATTTTTTCTTTCTTGACACACCATTCCCACATATTTTATCAATGCAATAATGGATAAATCAAGAAGTCATTTTGAACTACTCTCCAAATTTGACAGCAAAGTCATGATTGCCTCTTAACAAATGTATTGATTGTCTTAAAACATAATGTATTATCTCCACATCATTAATTTAGATAAACATGCTTGATTAAGTGGGTATATCTTACAATTGTGTACAGCTAATATAGTTACTAATTTAACCCATTCTCTCTCTGCCTGCCTCTTTGTCACTGTCTGTTTTTCCCTCTAAGTGACACTTCATCTTATTGTGAAAATCGAGAATGAGTAAATCAATAAGTCATTTTGAACCAATTCAGAGAGTAAAAACCCAATTGGACTCTGATCAAATTCTTTAGGGTATGTTAAGGTGTATACAAAAAAATCTAGTTTGGGATCAAAAGGATCTATTTTGGTGTGTTACCTATTTAGTTTCATTCAGTTTAAGCTCATTCTCGACACTATTTTCAGATTTTTACACAGTCTGTCCATCTATAGAGACAGAGCACACTTAAGCCCCGCCCCCACCGGAGGGGAAAACCATCTATCTCTCTCCAATGACTTTGTGTTGAATGAAGAAGCGTCGTGACAATTCTGTCTGTTAGCAAACAACAGAAACATGTTTTAAAGCTGCTATGTGGTGAAATTGCACAGGGTCATCCCCTTTTTAGAAAAAAAAAGGGTCCTATGTTCCCCTGTTGCAATACATACCGGGGAGCATAGGACCCTTTTTCTGAAAAAGGCAGTTTTTCGTATTCTGTAGAGAAAAGTAATAGCACACCGAATCACGATCAAACCGCACGTTTTGATATATAATTTGTCCTGCAACTCTTCAAGTTGTAGGACTAGTAGCGGGACGAAATTGCGTCCGGAAGAGGAAGAAGAAGAAATCCACAGTATAACAGTAGTGGGCGATTGCCCCGTGCCCCTAATTATAACGTTACTAGTATTAATTGTTTGAAATCTCTGAAGAATCTCATCATAGTGTACACACACCGGCAGTAGCCCCCGTGGCCCTTTCAGAATTTCCCCAGAGGAAATTTTCTAGTTCAGAATGTTATGCAGTATTAACCAACTTAGCTTGCTAACACATAGCTAACATTAGCTTGCTAACACATAGCTAACATTAGCTTGCTAACACATAGCTAACATTAGCTTGCTAACAGCCAACTTGTCCTTTCTGGTAGATATATAGTGCTTAAATAATCATATGATATGTTTAAATCTCATAGTTTTTGCTAGAAACTTTTTATTCTTTTATTTCCTTTTTTAACTCTAACTCTGTTTTGAGTTTTTATTACTGTTTTATTGTTTTATTGTTTTTAGAACTTTATTGCTTTGATTGTTTTTATTTATTACTATATTTGCGTATGATTTTTTTTGTATTTTGATAACTGTAATGCACTTTGGTCAACTGAGGATGTTTTTAAATGTCTATAAATAAACTTTGACTTGACTTGACTTGACATTTTGTTAGCGTTTTAGCCCCTGGTTGTGTATGATGCGTGACGTAAAACAATAAAGGAGCATTATCGCAAGGCTTAAACTACATTAACTATCATGTAGAGACAGAGCAAGGTGGCCATTGCAAATGGTCTTGCATGTTTTATTTTATGTTTTCTGAAATATTCTGGTTTAACTTTGGCTGAGTCTTGTCAATACACAGTTTTTGTCAGACCCTCCACTCTTTCTCCACATTTCTCTCATGGATCAAAGACAAATTTTAGCCCTAGTTACCTGCCAGAAAAGGCAAATCCCACTTTGTCCCAATGGTAATTTAATTGGTTGCATGAAGATTATTCCCTGTCTGCACCATTGCATGATATCACCTCTGGGCACTCTGCAGGGAAATCTTTTTTCAAAGCTTGTGTAGGGAAATTAATGTTTGCAGTCTCTTATGGTTTTTATGCACAAGAAGAACAAGTGTTTTGTTCTCTGTAAGAAAGTAAAGATACATATCCACCTACATGTCTTCTACTGTATGCTTGCTTCATTACCACAGGGATAAGTGAGAGAATATGATGTTGGTTTCTTCTTTTTTTCATTAGGGTGTTTCTCATGAACATGGTGCAGCTCATAGCAAAAATCTAAGAGCATTGAATACATATTTTATTTGACCCTTTGTAACATATACAATCTAAAGTCACTGTTTAATATGAATTTATGATGAATTTGATAAAATTAAGGTATTTTCTGACATTTTTAGAGACACTTTTTTCTTTGGCAAGCACTTAAATATGCTCAAAGGTAGCTGGTATCACCAAAATGTATTTTATTAAAGTATACACATATTTTAATGCAAACAATTCTATCATTACCGTAACATTTAACCATTTTTTCTCATCAATTCTCATTCAGATTTCGTTCTTTATACATTGTTAAAACCCATTATGTTTGATTATATTCTGTTAAGTTATACAATTTTGAGTTAGCATTGATACGCTAATGGCTACTCTTGTAGCTGTAACAAGCAGCGCCGCTAGCATCCATTAGCCGCTAGCATCCGTTAGCCGCTAGCATCAGTTAGCCGCTAGCATCCGTTAGCCGCTAGCATCTGTTAGCCGCTAACATCAGTTAGCCGCTAGCATCAGTTAGCCGCTAGTTTTCGCTAATGACCGAATTTCACAACAAAGAAATAAGAGTTATCAGAACTATTGTCCCTTATTTTGAACCCCAACTTAAAGATATAAGTAACAACAACTCACCAACTTGTTTTTGAGCAGACAACTGGCTTCCTTTGTTGTGCTAACTTACATTATTGCCCTAAATGTCAATAATTTATATTTCCAAGTTTTACCAACTTAAATCACTGTTTTAGGCCAAAAAATACAAATTGGCTTTTTTGCAGTGCATTTGGGTGAAATGACCCGTTGAATAAAGTAAAGAATCCAAATACTTGTTTCACCAGTGTGTGTGTGCTGTGTGTGTGTGTGTGCTTGCAGGCTTGCACCAACTTCAATGACAGTGGGGCGTGTGTGACCCAGTGCCCCCAGCCCTTCGTCTACAACCCCACCACCTTCCAACTGGAGCACAACCCCAGGGCCAAGTACACCTACGGAGCCTTCTGTGTCAAGAAATGTCCTCGTAAGTCTGACCACCTGGACACACACCAACACACATACACCTACTTTACTTCTATACTTGGGATGACCTTAAACAAGTTACATGAATTACTTGTCATAAACATTTCATTGCTATTCGAAAACAAAACTAATCCCAATGAACAATAACCTTAACCCATAAGAACCCATGGTGACATGCATGTAACAAACACTTAAAATGTTCTAGGATCTCCCATATAAAGCTTTATGCTTCACATTAACTCATTAAGTCCCTTAGAAAGACTGTTTGACTGTGACAAGAAGTGACTTCTCCAAAATATGGCTGTGACTGGAAACAGAAATGTGAAAAAGTAGCTAATTTCAAAAAGCTTATTTTTTGTTAACAGGCTAAATTTAAACCCATTTAACAATTCTAATCCGTTAATGTCCTGTATTGCATTTAACCTGTTTTGACCATATTTCCTGAACAAATTAATATAAAACAAGTAACAAAAATATAGCTGTGATGTATATACATTAAAAAAAAGGCAAATGTGTGTTTCTGTAAGCAGAAAAGGTTTACCATGACCAAAAAAAGACACAAAAAAAGAAAGAAAAAAAAAAAAAAAGACCAAAAAAAGACCCAAAATGACCAAAAAAGACCCAAAATGACCAAAAAAAGACACAAAAAGACATAAAATGACCAAAAAAGAAACAAAAGACGTAAAATGACCAAGGAAGACATAAAAACACCAAAAAAACACCAAAAAAAGGACAAAAGACACATATTTTATCTTGGTAAGAAAAAATAATGTGCAGTGGTTGCTGTGAGAAAACACTGTTCAATGCACTATGCAGTAAAAATAAGTCTTGCAACTGATGGCTAAATAAATGATTTTAATGATTTTAAGGTAAATAAAAAGATAATGAGCTAGTGATTATTTGCCCAGGAAGAAGGTTAAAACAAATGGTTAATGCTGATTCCCTCTATTTATTTGTTTATTTAGAAAGAAAAAGAGATGATCTCTCCATTAACCGTAGTGAATACAGCTTGTTTTTCATGCCAAGGCTAAACATTTTATCCTCTTTTAATGCATGTGTGACACTGAGGTAAAGTGAAATTACAAATTCAGAGGAGACCCTGAACGCCACCATTACTGCTGTCTCTGGGGATTATGGAAATGTTGATTAGTTGATACATGAAGCATGCTATAGAAAACAACTACAATGCTTAAAATGCTTGAAATGTATCATTGCACATCTGTGCAAATGATCCATTCTGTTCCTATTTGCATAATGCCAGTATAATACTATCTCTTACCAGAGATCATAACATGCATTCACATACATTTTTATGAACTCGTACACACACATGCATGCAAAGTAATGCTATGCTTTTCAAAGGCCTTGTTTGCACAAGTTTTGCTGTGCAGAAAACCCATAAAATAGATAGCGGGGACACTTGAATTACATTCTTAATCCTCTCATAACCTTCTCATTGTTGCTCGTAGATCATCTAGCAGAGCAAATATTGCTAGTGTAAATACAGCTTGTTTAATATATCCAGAGAAAGCTGGTGAAAGCCTATCTTTGTGAGGACTAATTTGAGTTTTAGATCATGGAAATAGGGACATTTTGCAAACTCAGGACATTGTTGCAGGTCTTTATTTCTGCAGAGGGATGCTTAACCCAGAAGAACCCAGAGCCAGTTATCCTTAAAGGAAAATTATGGGGGATATACCACATAGAACACATTTATGATGTTTTAAAAAAAATACTACCCCTAAATGTCAAAGATCTGGGATGTGACATATATTTGTTACAATGGGCGTTTTTGTTATTTATGTTTATGATATTTCTTATTTTAAAATAAAAAAACACACATTATTTTCTGCTTTTTATGATTGGAAAAACACTTTTTACTTTAAAAAAAGACACAAAATGACCAAAAAAAGACACAAAATGCTGAAAAAAAAGACACAAAATGACAAAAAAAGACACAAAATGACACTAAACTACCACAGACCAGGTGGACCACTTTTATAACACATTTATGATGGGTTTTTTTTATACTACCTCTAAATGTCAAAGATCTGAGATGTGACATATATGTTAAATTGGGCGTTTTTGGTATTTATGTTTATGATATTTCTTATTTTAAAATAAAAAAATACACATTTTCTGCTTTTTATGATTGAAAAAACACTTTTTACTTTAAAAAAGACACAAAATGACCAGAAAAGACACAAAATTATTTTTTTTAAAAGACACAAAATGACTGAAAAAACACTAAACTACCACAGACTGGGTGGACCACATAGAACACATTTATGATGTGTTTAAAAAATACTACCTCTAAATGTCAAAGATCTGAAATGTGACATATACATTACAATGGGCGTTTATGGTATTTATGTTTATGATATTTCTTATTTTAAAATAAAAAAACACACATTTTCTGCTTACCGAAACACAAATTTGCCTTTTTCTTTGCATCTCCACAACATTAATCTAAATTATTTTTCAGATTTGGCTTTAAGTAACAAAATAATAATAATAATAATAATAAATCAATAATAAATAAAAATAAATAACCATTTGCCTTTTTCTTTGCATCTCCATAGCATAAATCAAAATTGTGACATTAATTTGTTCAGGAAATATGGTCAGAACAAGTTAAATGCAATACAAGACACCATGTTAATGGATTAGAATTGTTAAATGGGTTCAAACTTAGCCTAGTAACAAAAAATAAGCTTTTAGAAACTGGAAACAGAAATGTGAAAAAAGTAGCTAGACACACCCACATGTTGGAGAAGTCTTGCTTAGGGATTTAATGAGTTAATGTGAAGCATAAAGCTGAATATGGGAGATTATAAAAGGTTTCAAGTGTTTGTTACACAGGGTTCTTATGGGTTAAGGGATGAGAGGTGGTTTTATGGTCAGGGTTAGAATCTTTAAAGTGGGTCTTATTGTTTGGAGATCCATGGACAGAGTGAAGAGTATAGGAGAGGAAAGAAATGGTTTATTTTGATGAATGGAAGATGGATAGGAACAGCAGGTCGAAGCCTCTTTAAGTTCTAAATATGGAATCTATATATACAACGTTTTTCCAAGTTCTCTCAAGTGTTACCGCTACTGCAATAAATGGAGGCTTTTTATCAGGGGTCTCAAACTCTAATTACCTGGGGGCCGCTGGAGGCAGTATCAAAATGACCAAAAAAAGACACAAAATAAATAAAAATAAGACACAAAATGACCAAAAAAAGACAAAATCACAAAAAAGATCAAACAAGGCCAAAAAAACACACAAAATGACTAAAAAAAAGACATGAAATTACAGAAAAAAAGACACAAAATGACCAAAAAAAAAGACACAAAATTACTAAAAAAAGACACAAAATGACAAAAAAGACACAAAATTACTGAAAAAACACTAAATTACTTAAAAAGAGACACAAAATGACAAAAAAAAGACACAAAATTACCAAAAAAGTAAGTAAAGGGACCTTCCACACACAACATGGTAAAGTGCCATTCATATAAAACTCACATTAAACTTTCATATCAAGGTGGGGGCCACAAAATATCGTCACGAGGGCCGCAACTGGCCTGTGGGCCGTGAGTTTGAGACCCATGTTTTACATCCTATTCTATCCTATTCTTGGCCTTTCATCTCTGGTCTGTGTAAACAGCCTGCAGTTCTGTCCAAGTTTTGCTGAATTTTTGTCACGTTCATTGCATTTATTTATTTATTTTTACTTTATTTTAACAGGATCTGTTTTTTGCAAATGGTTAATTTTGTTAAATGAGACATGTAAAATATAATGATTTTGATGAAATATCAATATTTTTTAGCTTAGATTTGCTTATTTTTTCCTGAAGGATCATCGGAAATTTGAAAATCTGACAATATTTTTTTGCTTTTGTAGCCATAAGGTTTGTGTTTTTGGTTCTGAGGGTTATAAAGGGTAAATAGCATCATAAAGTGGGAATCTCTTGAGGAGGAATAGAAACACATTTCTTCCTAAAGGGATTGCGGGCAAAACACATTCACCCTAAATCTCCTGTGGTTGATTCGGGGTGAGATCTGGTGACTATCATAGTGTGTTTTTCTTCTTTAGCTTGTCCCTCGCCTGTATATCATTCAAGGAGACAGAAGGGAACTGAATAAAGTAGTTCAAACACCGATGGCTCTGTGTTCATGTTGACCACAAGCTGCTGGGCTGAGGGTTGGCCACTGTCTTTTGCAGAACATGCCATTTTGGCAAACACAAGTTTTATTCCCGTCTGTCCTAATTGGGCATTTTAGTGATTCTGCACCTATAAATCTGATCATAAAATCAGTGCTGCAAGTATAAACGGCTACAGGAAATGCAGTGCCATTTTGGTGTCGAGGATGACTGAAGTTTGTGTTTTATTTAACTGCACATCCTTTAACCCTTTATCAGGCAAAGAACTATATTTGGTAGTGAGAGTCAGGTAATATTTCGAGAAAAAAGTTGCAAATTTACTAGATTAAAGTGGCAAACCTACACGAAAAAAAGTTGCAGATTTAAGAGATTTAAAGTGGCAAATCTGCATGAAAAAAGTTGCAGATGCAGGAGAAAAAAGTGGGAAAAAAGCAACTTTTTTCTCCCAGATTCACCACTTTAAATCTCATAAATCTGCACATTTTTTTCTCGTAGATTTGCCACTTTAATCTCGTAAACTTTTTTCTCAAAATATTATTTTCGTATGTTTTTTTTACACATTCTGGCTGTATGTAATATCCTCCAATATTCTCTAGGGTTGAAATTTGGAATTTGCAAGTATTTCAATGAGTGTCCTATTAAGGGTTAAACAGCCCACTTAAACAGTGGCACAAGGTGGCTCATGTGTGATGTAACACTTGTCAATATGGGCCACAACATGCAGAGAAGGGATTATTGAAAAGGCTGCCTCCATTATAGATCCAGTCACTTGGCTGTTGAATACTTACTACCTGTAAAGCTTTTCTGTGGTTTCTGGGTAACATCTTTTCCCTTTGAATCATTTCTTGCATTGTGCCGTGTATCTCTGCAGAATAACAGCACCAGTGGTTTAGTCTGCATGCCCAGAATCTTTCCTCTTCCTGTTTTGCAACATTATTAGTCTTGATATTACTCCTTTGTTGTGTGACCACTAGCCAGCTAACCACCAACCACTCACCATGCCAACAGCTAATTGTGGACGCTGCACGCTGTTCACAACATCAGTGAAAAGGCCAACCAGCAGGGAAGGAATGGGGCATTCAAGGCTACGTTACTTTCAGCCATGCAGTAGACACTGTAAAAAATTAATGTGGATTTTTTAGGTGAAAAACTGCTAAACCAGAACAGTAAAAGACCGTAAAATGATAAATGGATTAATTCAGTTTCAGTAACAATGAAACATACAAAAAATCAAAAACTTAACAGTGTTTTTTTTTTTTTTTACAGTTTAAAAAAATTACTCATAAATTAATACATTAATTAATAAATTACATTAATTAATTAAAATGCACTGGCACTGTGTTTGTAACAAAAATGTACTGTAATATATATATATATATATATATATATATATATTGTGTATGTGTGTAGATATATATATATATGTTTGTGATGCATGGTGACACACACACACACACACACACACATATGTGTTATTGTACTCAATGTGCAGTGAGTAAACTAACTAACAATTTTCAGAATTTTAACCCTTAACCCATAATTTCTTTCAAAAGAACACCAAAAAAATTATTATTTTCCATATAATTAATAATAGGCAGCTGGGGTTTTAAAAAAAAATAATGTTATGATAACAAACAAGCAACATTGGGTTTTACACTGTACTTTAATGTTTTTTATCACTGATTAGTGAATATTTAACACTGATTAAAATTAAATTAAACATTAGTTTCCATAAATATTTAAATTGGCATGCTAAAGCCTCCAAACATGAAGGTTTAGCTCTTTAATGTGCAGTGAGGAGAGCTTCCAGCAGACGGAGTGAATGAAAGTGACTTTCAACACTATTTTTATGTGATTGCCTTCACTAAGTGCCACTTTTTCTACCGTATGTTCCCGTGTGACAAACAGCAGCCGTCTGTACTTGACATTTACGGTGAATTGTCTTTCAGATAACTTTGTGGTGGACCACAGCTCCTGTGTGAGAGCGTGCCCCAGCAACAAGATGGAGGTGGAGGAGAACCGCATTAAGATGTGCATCCCCTGTACAGACATCTGCCCCAAAGGTAAACCACCAAGCAGACCTTTCAAAATATATATCAATTATCACAATTTCATTCCTTATTAATTTAAGTTAAACCTCTGAAGTCCAGGAGATTTTGGTTCAAATTTGTCAACTTCCTCTGCATTAATTTCTGTCTCTGTTCAGCATCTTTCAGTCTGTCCTTACATCACATGCATGGCTCCTTTTTCTCCACACAAACTTGGCTATCAGTCAGATTTTTCATTTTATTTTAATTAACAAAGTATAAAGCTGCCAGGAACCCAAAATACAAACAAAAGACACAGGTGTCTTTGGAACAGAAGAAAAAAATATAAATAAGAAGACTACAAAACAGTCTATTTGTATGTGAATTAAAAACAGTAATAGTTTTCATTGTAGAAAGAAAATTCACATTTTTAAAATGGTCTAGAAACATAAATGTCACACTGTGAAAGCTCCTATGATTGAACTTTAACTGGCTTTCTCAGCTTGTCTACATATCATATATAAATAAAGCTATTACTGTAAATAAACATGTGTATTTTCAATAATTAGATGGACTCCAGAGGGTTAATAAAGTTTAAATTTAAGTTAGTTAATTTAAGAAGTTTTACCGCAAATAATTATCGTAAATGTATCACTGTTATAATACAGGGCAATCAAAGAGGATGCTATCTGTAGCGTTTGAATGTTAAAAAATCATAAGCACATTAAACATAACATTACCTCTGTATGCAATCTCCTCATTCTCCTCCTTTTCCATAGATACTATTTATTCTATATACCAATATTTTCATACCATTTCAATTATTTATTCTTATTTGTGATATTTTATACCTTTTATACCTTTATAAATGTATTGTCCTTTAGTTTTTGTATTGTTGTTCATAATTGTTTTATGCACCAATAGGAGTTGCACTCTAATTTCGTTGTATTATATACAATGACAATAAAGGCTATTCTATTCTATTCTATTCTATTCTATTGTTCCGTTCCGTTCCGTTCCGTTCCATTCCACTCCATTCCATTCCATTCCATTCCATTCCATTCCACTCCACTCCACTCCACTCCATTCCATTCCATTGTTCTGTTCCGTTCCGTTCCATTCCACTCCACTCCACTCCACTCCATTCCATTCCATTGTTCCGTTCCGTTCCGTTCCATTCCATTCCATTCCATTCCATTCCACTCCACTCCACTCCACTCCACTCCATTCCATTCCATTGTTCTGTTCCGTTCCGTTCCATTCCATTCCATTCCATTCCATTCCACTCCATTCTATTCTATTCTATTCTATTCTATTCTATTCTATCCCATTGTTCTGTTCCGTTCCGTTCCGTTCCATTCCATTCCATTCCATTCCACTCCACTCCACTCCACTCCACTCCACTCCACTCCACTCCACTCCATTCCATTCTGTTCTATTCTATTCTATTCCATTGTTCTGTTCCGTTCCGTTCCATTCCATTACATTCCATTCTATTTTAGTCGTATAAGTTTTATTTTTGTGTAATACTAAAAATGCCAGTGACATGAGAAGGAGACTAGCAGCATCATCATCCATGGACACATTTGTACTAATAGTAGAAGTAGTTTTGAGTACAAATATAAAATCATTATTTACATTGAAACATAATGTGATATTTTAAAATACTGTACATTCCATGCCTGTAATTGTATCCACTATGTTGAAGTTGTGGGGACATTCAGTCTAACGAATGCATTTTGTCGTCTCACTGTGTTCCAGCGTGTGACGGCATCGGGACCGCCAGCCTTCAGACGGCTCAGACGGTCGACTCCAGCAACATCGACAAGTTCGTCAACTGCACCAAAATCAATGGCAACCTGGTGTTCCTCATCACTGGGATCAAAGGGTGAGAGTCAGGAACATCTAGCTGAGCAGGATGGTTAAATAGTGGAACTAAGATCATGTTTGGACATTTTGTCTCCTGTTAGTCCAGGATTGACCATGTAAAGCTGTATTTTATTGTTAAAAGCATTTATACAACACATTGATGGCTGTTTCCAGTATTTCTGTGAAGCCAAGAGGAGCCATGAAATATGATAAGGAAACTCATTTTTCCGATTATTCTGATGGCACATGAATACTACGGTGGCCCTGAGAGCTCACAGCGCTGCAACTTAAGAAAACACATGCAAATACACAAAACATAAGCAAATTAATAAAACATCTTCATCAATTTGACAACACAAGCGCAGCATTTAGAAAACGCTACAAAGACCACAACACAACACAACACAACAGAAAAGGAAAAAGAGCTCCAAATAGACCACAACACATCAGAAGTGTTTCCAGAGGACACTTTAAAGTGATGCACACGTCTGGACATGCTTGATATTATCAAGTTATTACAATATAATTATAATGTCACGCTATAACATTATAACAATCATAGCGTGCTAACGTTAACGGCTGATCGATAGCATGCTAGTGTTAGCCGGCGATCGATAGCATGCTAGTGTTAGCCGGCGATCGATAGCGTGCTAACGTTACCGGAATAGCAAGACCAAGACCAACTTGTTGCCAACTAAAACGTGTATCATTCATTTATTTAATTTGTTTAACTGCAATGTGATTGATACTGGCTAACAGGCTAACGCTAGTAGGCTAACGATATATATCACGTGATAACTTAACATATAATTATCTTGAAATAACTTAATAATATCACATGCATGTCCAGACGTGTGCATCACTTTTAAGTGTCTTCTGGAAACACTTCTGTTGTGTTGTGGTCTTTGCAGCGCATTTTCTAAATCCTGCGCTTGTGTTGTCGAGTTGATGTGTTTTTTTAAGTGCTGTGAGCTCTCAGGGCCACCTTAGAATACAGCACAAATGCTCTACCTCACAATGTTAACAAAAATGAAAATACATTTCTGTATCCGCTCCAGAATGTGGTATGTTCTGTCTCGGCCCCTGCTGCACCCTCCCAATATGTCTGGCCAGCAGGTTTTAATAATCCTCCATAATAACAGACAGACAAACACACAAACTGCACCGAAAACAACATCCTTAACAGAATAAAAAATGCTTTGAGCAACTGAACTCAATCTACACCTCGGAAAAAAAAAGCATTCAGCATGAATACCTTTGGGTCCAAATACATTGCGAATATTATGGGTCAGATGTGTTGTTTTTCACACATTTAACTTGAATGTAAATTGCTTTAAATGATTCGAGTGTAACCTTAAAGCCCACATTTTAACAGATGTAGGTGTTAATTGTGAAATTGTAATATAAACAGTGTTACTCATTGCAAGTGGGAAGTGAGTGTGCTGAAAGTGCCTTGAGAGTTAGAAGATTGCTGGTAAATACATATGCTCATAAATCACTCTAAGGAGCATAAAGGAAATTAGCAGGAGACAAAGTAAACTATGTATATAATTACGTGTGGATGGATGTATGCATTCAGATAATTTCCACAAGTATTTTAACATAAACTCTTAATGATTTGATCAGAAATTCTAAATTGCTGTTATGTTCTGACCTCCATTATCATTCACAGGGACGTATATCACAACATCGAAGCTTTGGACCCAGAAAAACTAAATGTATTCCGCACCGTTCGGGAGATCACAGGTGAGTAATATCACTTGCGCAGCATGCACCTCTGCATATGCATACTAATTAATTAGCAAACACAAAAAGTACCTTTATCTTTTATCCCTTCTCTTGCACTTTTTTTTTCTTTTTCATATATATCTTTATTGGGTTGTCAGGACATAATACATATTCAATCAGTAAAGGTACAATTCACCCATTTTCCCCCTTTTAGAACTAGAGAGTCACATTCACATAAAATAAGCAAAAAACAATAAATAGTAATGATAAAATATACAATAACGAAAAAAATGTATATATACACATACATACACATACATACAGACACACACATACACATATATATACACACATATACATATATACTTACACACACATATAAAACCAAACAAAGAGGAGATTAATTATTCTGTAGTCATTTCATTTTACTTAATATATTTGATAAAATCTATTAAATTCTAAATCAAGAGAATTTTGAATGAATCCAACACAATAGAATTAGTCCATTTTTAATTGACAGGCACTTCCTGTTAAGTTGTTATTAACTCATCTTGTAACGTAGTAAGATTTAATTCAAACTATTGTGTGCAATCTGTTGCCTCAATTTTATTGGCAAGCTATTGTTTATCTTTTTTACAATGCATTCTGTACACTGTAAAAAAAGATAAACAATAGATTGCAACAGATTGCAAGAATTCTCTTGATTTAGAATTACAAACACAAAGATTAATGTGATCAAAATAAGTCGATTCTATCTCAAACATTTTTATATTAAAGTTACTTAAAACAACTGTCTCAAAATCAAGGACGCATTTATAAATTTTTTCAAATATATTAAGTAAAATGAAATGACTACAGAATAATTTATTACAGTGTATATATACACATACACACACACACACATACACACATATATACATACACACACATAAAACCAAACAAAACAAATAATAATAAAAAAAATAAATATAATAAAAAGGGACATTTAGAATGCTTGGATTAAAAATCTTTTTAGCTATAACAATTTGTATATGTTGTTCCTAGAGTTTGACCACCAAACCAGTATAACCAAAAACAATTACTGGCCATTTAAAATTTAATTTATCTTAATTCTCTTGCACTTTTATGCCACATATCGTGTGCATATTGTGTGTGTATTTGCTCAAGAATACCCCCCCCCCCCCCCCCCCCTCCCCCCTGAGACTGTCCACACCAAGGACAGACATTGCAGCATAAGATGAATATCAGATGAGTCTTTCAATCTCCTGTGTGTGTGTGTGCTGCTCCCTCGGGGAGTCCCTAGCCTTGAGTCCCTCAGTCCCAGCTCTCCCTTCACGCACCATGAAGAAAAGATCCAGAACATGTGGTGCGCATCGTTAATCCTGCAGCTCCCCGATGCCACCGCCACTTCTGAGCCGCCGCGTGTCTACTGTCATCCTCCCAGCCCAGACACTTGACAACGCCATCTGACAGAAACCTTGTATCTCCGCTGTGACACTCCCTCATGGAATGAGAAAATACTGCTGTTGGAATATTTGTTGGTGACGATTTTGACTTATGAAGGTGGTTTATGGAACCGAATCCTCCTTCAACCCTTAAGACTTAAAAAAGACACAAAATGACCAAAAAAAGACACAAAAAGACACAAAACAACTAAAAAAAGACACAAAATGACCCAAAAAGACACAAAATAACTAAAAAAGACACAACAACAGACACAAAATGACCAAAAAGACACAAAAGACACAAAACGACGAAATAAAAGACAGAAAATGACCAAAAAAGACACAAAATAACTGCAAAAAGACACAACAACGGACACAAAATGACCAAAAAAGACACAAAATGACCAAAAAAGACATAAAGTGACCAAAAAAAGACACAAAATTACTTAAAAAAAGACACAAAATGACAAAAAAAAAAAAGATACAGAATTACCAAAAAAGACACAATTTTTTTTTTGGTAATTTTGTGTCTTTTTTAAATAATTTTGTCTTTTTTTGGTCATTTTGTTTCCTTTTTAAGTAATTTAGTGTCTTTTTTTGGCCAGTTTGTGTCTTTTTTTAATAATTTTGTCTTTTTTTGGTAATTTTGTTTCCTTTTTAAGTAATTTAGTGTATAATCAGTCATTTTGTGTCTTTTTTGAGCAATTTTGTGTCTCTTTTGGTCATTTTGTGTCTTTTTTTGGCCTTGTTTTGTCTTTTTTTGTAATTTTGTCTTTCTTTGGTCATTTTGTGTCTTTTTTTAGTAATTTTGTGTCTTTTTTTGGTCATTTTGATACTGCCTGCGCCTTGAGTTTGAGACCCCTGCTTTAGATTATTGATTAAGAGTTTCCTGTGTTTTTCTCTTGGTTCAGACAACAGAGCGCCCATGCTATTATTTATATTACAGTGCAGCTATAAGGGAACCACTCTAAACCCTTTGGTTCATTATTCTGCAATCAGCATTTACATCATAATCATAATAGTCGATCGCCACTTTAAATGTTACATAAGTGGCCCAACAGGATAAATGTAGCCTCGGCGGTTTACTCATGCTTGTGTTGTGTTTCCTTCATGCTCTCTTCTACTGTTTTTATGCTCTTGTGGCGTCCTGTATGATTCAAATGGGATTCAAAGCAAACCACTCTCTATAAAAAGCTCTTGGTCTGTGTTGTTCAAGAGCAAACAGACTAGTTCAGGTTTGGGAACGAGCCAAGGAAAAACTTCTGCATCAAAAATGTCCAGATTTTATCGATTTGCTTTGGTATAAAAAAAAAACCAAGTGACCACAGAAGTCAATTATAGTCCTGTTTAAAGGTCAGGTAGATTTAGATTTATTTGTCTCTCTTACAGGTTGAAATCCATTGGTTGACAATAGATTGATGCTTTTAACACCAGCACAAGTTAAAGAGCTTGAAGAGAGAATCAGAAAGAGAAGAGACAGGAAGAAAAACCTAGTCAAATCTAACAACAAGATGACAACTAAGAAAACGTGATTGTGCTGGTCAAACAGATTCCCTATGAGAGTGGCTGGATCAGCAGAAGGTGCAAGGCAGAAGACAGTAAATGCTTTTAAACTTAAAATATGATGAGTAAGCAATCTCAGTCATTAACTGCACAATTAGCTGCTTAGTCACTCAGTCACTCTGGGTTCAGATTGTGAGCTCAAAATGTGAGAAATCTTTCATTTTTGCCTTTCAAGTAACCACACAACTCCAGTCCTGAGGGCATTTTTAACCCTTAATAGGACACTCATTGAAATACTTGTAAATTTCAACCCTAGAGAATATTGGAGGATATTACATACTGCCAGAATGTGTAAAAAAAACAACATACGGACCCGGGGGAGGGGGGTAATATTTGGGGAAAAAAGTTTATGAGATTAAAGTGGCAAATCTCCAAGAAAATTTTTTGCAGATTTATGAGATTTAAAGTGGTGAATCCTCACTTTTTTCTCGTAAATTTGCGACTTTTTCGCACAGATTTGCCACTTTCAAATCTCTTAAATCTGCAACTTTTTTTCTTGTAGATTTGCTACTTTAATCTAGTAAATTTGCAACTTCTTTCTCGAAATATTACCTCCACTGAAGTTACCAAACATAGTTCTAGTTCAAATATAGTTATAGAGTACTGTCACAAACTGTAGAAAACACTCAGTTCTAAAAATATTGTAAGAAATCTTTCATTTTTGCCTTTCAAGTAACCACACAAATCCAGTCATGAATGCATTTTTAAGGCATTTTTAAAGCATTTTCTAGACCTAAGAATTTCCATTCTTATGTTCTTTATTCCAAGTGCAATAATGAAAGCTAATAATAACATAATAGCTCAGGTTTCTCTCTCTGTGTGTTGAGTGGTGGCAGTGTGAGAGCAGGTGATGTGGACGCTCCAGCAGCATGTTTAAGAGATGTGTGTCAGCTCAGCTTGTCGTCTCTGTGAGCTGTCAGGAGAACTTACCAAGATTATAACAACTTTAGATTTAGAAGTGTTGGATTATTTGTCTTGTTTTAAGAGTACACAGTGTATTACACACAATACACAAATTGACCAAAAAAGACACAAAATGATCAAAAAAGACACAAAATTACCAAAAATATATGTAAAAATGACCACTTAAAAGACACAAATTGACAAAAAAAGACACAAAATGACCAAAAAAGACACAAAATGATCAAAAAAGACATATAATGACCAATAAAAAGATACAGATTGAGAAAAAAAGACACAACATGATCAAAAAAGACACAAAATGATAAAAAAGACACAAAATTACCAAAAATATATGTAAAAATGACCACTTAAAAGAAACAAATTGACAAAAAAGACACAAAATTACCAAAAAAGACACAAAATGATCAACAAAGACACAAAATTACCAAAAATATATGTAAAAATGACCACTTAAAAGACACAAATTTACCAAAAAAAGACAAAAAATGATCAAAAAAGACACAAAATGATCAAAAAAGACACAAAATTACCAAAAATATATGTAAAAATGACCACTTAAAAGACACAAATTGATTAAAAAAGACACAAAATTACCAAAAATATATGTAAAAATGACCACTTAAAAGACACAAATTGACCAAAAAAGACAAAATGATCAAAAAAGACACAAAATGACCAAAAATATATGTAAAAATGACCACTTAAAAGACACAAATTGACAAAAAAGACACAAAATGACCAAAAAAGACATATAATAACCAATAAAAAGACACAAAATGAGAAAAAGACACAAAATGATCAAAAAAGACACAAAATTACCAAAAAATGTGTAAAAATGACCACTTAAAAGACACAAATTGACAAAAAAAGACACAAAATGACCAAAAAAGACACAAAATGATCAAAAAAGACACAAAATTACCAAAAAATATATGTACAAATGACCACTTAAAAGACACAAATTGACAAAAAAAAGACACAAAATGACCAAAAAAGAAACAAATTGAGAAAAAAGGACACAAATTGTATATATATATATATATATATATATATATATAAAAATACTTTACTATACAAGATATACATACAATAGATAATATACCAAAAAAATACAAGAATATGTAAATAAGAATGTGCAAAAGGACAATAATATTGTTCTAGACCTAAGAATTTCCATTCTTATGTTTCTTATTCCAAGTGCAATAATGAAAGCTAATAATAACATTAATAACAGATACATACATATACAACATAATAGCTCAGGTTTCTCTGTGTGTGTGTGTGTGAGTGGTGGCAGTGAGAGCAGGTGATGTGGACGCTCCAGCAGCATGTTGTAGAGATGTGTGTCAGCTCAGCTTGTCGTCTGTGTGAGCTGTCAGGAGAACGTGACTCCTGACGGAGCAGCCAGCCTGCCTCCCTGACCCGCGGGTCACTGCTGCCACTGCTCCAGCTTTCAAATGAGCTGTGTAGGAGGACAGCTCCCTTCCTCCACACACTCCACTCTCTCTCCTCAATTATTTCCCTTTCTTCTTCTTTCTTATTTCTTCTTATTTCTTGCTTTTGCTTTTTTTTGCAGCATCTTCAAAGACGTGTCACCGGTTCAAGTTTCTCCCCAAAGAGTGGGCGATCAACTCTCGCAATTTAGCATAAGTGGGTTTCTTCGGTGTTGTGGCTCGGAATGTAATCACCACAATTTAAGCACTCTTAACCTTTGCTTGTGAGCTCATGGCCTCCTCCTCTAAGTGGCTTCACGCTGTAATATGCCGTGTGCAGCCGTGTGTCACTGATGTGGCTCTCGGCGGCTGTAGGTGATCTTTTCACTTTGCTTTTTCTGCACAAAACCACTCATTGACAGAGGTGAGAAGAAGGCAAAGACACTGAAAGATTAGCATGGGGCTAAATGCATTTTCTTCTTTTCCATTATACCTATTAGTAAGATAAATTCCCCTTGGCTGACCCTGTGCTAGTGTTAGCATTGTCCATATATATTACATGGTTATGCTACTGTGTGGATATCTGGAAGGGTTCTGCACTTCTTTTCTTCCTGTTGTGGAATTTATTCATCTTAGGTTGTTATTTGTGTCTCTGTCAGCAAATTAACCCTCTGGAGTCCATGTATTTATTGAAAATACACACGTTTTATTTACAGTAATAACTTTATTTGTATATGATATGTAGACAAGCTGAGAAAGCCAGTTAAAGTTCAATCATAGGGGCTTTCACAGTGTGACATTTATGTTTCTAGACCATTTTTAAAATACAGTAGAAAACAGGAATTGGCATAAACATTTATAAAACACAAAGAAATACAAGAATATTAATTTGAGCAAAATTAGCTTATTAACTTATTTAAACACAAAACACATTTAAATATGAAGATGATATGGCTGCTGGAGGCAGTGTCAAAATGACCAAAAAAGACACAAAATTACCAAAAAAAGACACAGGATTACCAAAAAAGACAATATTATTAAAAAAAAAAAAAAAAACTGACCCGAAAGACACAGAATTACCAAAAAAAGACACAAAATTACTAAAAAAAGACACAAAATTACCAAAAAAAGAAACTACATTATTAAAAAAAGGCAAAATTATTAAAAAAGACACAAAATCACAAAAAAAAGACACAAAATAACCCAAAAAGTAATTAAAGGGACCTTCTATATACAACACGGTAAAGTGCCATTCATATAAAACTCACATTAAACTTTCATATCAAGGTGGGGGCCACAAAATATCGTCACAAGGGCCGCTATTGGCCCGCGGGCCGCGAGTTTGAGACCCATGTTTTACAGTATCACCTCACTGGAGTTGACATGACATGAAGTCTCTTTTCGTCCTTTCAATATAAAAGCGTCCGTTATCAAAACAGGCTTTTGCATTATACTGTATAAATATCTTTTTATTTTTTATTTGGAGGCGCCATTCTTGGCACTCAAGGACACCGTACAAAAAAGATAGAAAAGAAACAGCAATAAAATACAAAAAAATACACAGAATGAAGAACAATACAGTACAATAGATTGGACTGGGTACTTGTCATCAGAGGGAATAACAGGCAGTTTGCAGGTTTCTTCACATCCCTAATGCAATTTCTCCAAATGCACACGGTGTCTGCAGAGAACCCTTTACATGCAGCATATGTGAGCTATTAGCCCAGTATTACATTAGCAGAGGCAAGTGTGCAGCAGGCAGCAGCTTGTTACCTTTATTAGGAAGCAGCCTATCCCCCGACAGAGCACCATGATGGAGCTGAGAGGAGCTCAGCTCTGCAGGTTTTGTCATTAAGACGATTAGTGCCGACAAGTACAACACTAACGATTGTATAGCGGCGCTGCCTCGGGGCTGGCGGGCCCCCGGCCCCTCGCCATCCTCGCCATCCTCACCACCACCAGGTCAACACGCACTAATACCAACACGCTGCTGGCTTTACTAACAAACGCTTCCTGCAAATCAGTTTAAGGATCCTGTATAAATACGACATAATACTTTATGGAAGCTTCGGATGGATGGATGGATGGATGGATGGATGGATGGATGGATATATATGATGGTAATAATGTTATTGTGACTAGGCAGTATATATATATATATATATATATATGAGGCCAGTATAACAATATTAGTATCATATTATACAGTAATAAGAGTAATGGCAGCAACAGTATAATAATAATAATAATAATAATAATAATAATAATAATGCCAGTATAATAATAGTAGTATCATATTATACAGTAATACTAGTAATGGCAGCAACAGTATATGTTTATAATAATAATAATAATAATAACAACAATAACAACAACAACAACAACAACAACAACAACAACAACAACAACAACAACAACAACAACAACAACAATAATAATAATAATAATAATAATAATAATAATAATAATAATAATAATAATAATAACAACAATAATAATAATAATAATAATAACATAGCAATGTGTCATATATTTAGGCTGTGCAGGGTGTGCATACATACATAACATAATATATAATATGTAAACATGTGTATGTATATATATATATATATAAATACTTGACTATACAAGATATACATACAAAATATAACATCATACTAAGCATATAATAATATGTAAATAAGTAGAATGTGCAAAAGGACAATAATATTGTATAAATATGATATATAATACCAATACGATTAATATTAACACCTATCACATATGATATGAAGTATACTGTTTGTTCCAGTATTTGATGAGTGGAGTGTTGTACAGGTGCACAGAATTATCATACCCATATTGTATCTTCTCAGGGAAAAGGAGTAAATAAAAATAATTTCAGTATTCATTACTGAAAGAGACCTTGAAATATAGATTTTTTCCCCCAGCTGATAGACATAACTAAACATAACTATTATGCTGGTGCATGAAAGGAATAAAAGCTGGAGTGTTCCGGATGTCGATCAAATTCAACTCGTGTCCATTTGCCTGAGCCCCGGTGTGTAATTCCTCACAATTACCCGACTTTTTTTCCTTCTCATTTCTTCATCAAACACCGGTTAATAAGCGCTGGCTGGGCTGCTGCTGCCGCTCAGCTGGGATTGACATAACAAACAGAAGCATGTCCACAAACTGATAAAGGTGCTGTTGAAGGTTATTGCTCTCTTGTCAACAAACCACCGTCGGCCTTCCTCTCTGCAGCTGCAGCAGCCTCCCTCCCTCCACCTGCCCTCCCTTCCTGGAGAAACTCTAGTTATGCATCCCGTGGGAGGAAAACACACAGTTTAATATAATGGGAGTCAAAAAGTGTTCATTGATTGGGGAATGAAGCACGCACTGTTCATCACCATCCTCACGCCTCCTTCTCTTCCTCCGTTGTCAGGAAGGAAACACAACAGCAGCTTGTATTTTTTCTTTTAATGCTAGGTATGCTAAGTAACATTTTGTAGTTGTAAAAATGACCAAAAAAGGACACAAAATTATCGGAATAGACACAAATTGACCAAAATTAGATGTTAAAATGATCAAAAAAGACACAAAATTACCAAAAATAGATGTTAGAATGACTAAAAAAGACACAAAATGAAAATAGATATAAAAATGATCAAAAAAAGACACAAGATGACCAAAAATAGATGTAAAAATGATCAAAAAGACACAAAATGACCAAAAATAGATGTTAAAATGATCAAAAAGACACAAAATGACCTAAAATAAATGTTAAAATGATTTTTTTAAAAAAGACACAAAATGACCAAAAATAGATCTCAGTTGGTAGAGCGTTCGTCCAGTGATCGGAAGGTTTTTTTGTGGCATCTTCTCTTCTTTTTTTTCTTTTTTTTTTTTCAACATAAACCACTGAACACACTAGAGCAGCTGGAGCCAAAAGCTGCTTCTCCTCCATTTAGTCAGTTTTTATTAAGAGCTTAATGGAAAAAACTGCTACAAGAATCTAGTTGTAGTCTTGTAAATAGTTTCCCTGCAAGATTGACAGTCTGGTCTAAAATCTCAGTGTGAGACTAGAAACTCTAAACTCTTGTCTTTAGGTGTGAGCTGATAGTTTTCCAGGAGTCTTTTCCAAATCTTCCCAAGTCTTCTAATGTACAGGTAGCATTACCTTCACTCCTCTTGGACCTCATAGCCTCGTCCAGCTGGTTTGTTTGTCCTCTGGTATCGTCTCGGGGATTGTACCCTCCGTACGGTTTCTCTATTAAATATTTCATATATTTAAATCCATTATTAAGAACCCTATCCTCAGCCATCCTCTCAGCTATTCATTTAATCTTCTAAATGATTCAACACGAGAGAGGCAGATAAAGGAAATGCAAAAATATTGATATATCAGACTCTCCCCTCGTCATAGCTGGCACCGAGCCGCTCCGTGGCCTCGCCGTGCCGATAAGAAGAGCTTCGGCTGCTTTCACACTCACACACTCAGGTGGTGGAGTTACTGTGCTCCTGCAATGCTGCTAATTCCACAGTGAAGCCAGCTCTCCCTACTCGTTTTATTCCTGTCACTGTGTGAAATAAAAGAATATGATAGACAGCTGATATTAGTGTGTCTAATAACCCACGTGCCTGTGTTTCTGTGTGTCTGTGTCCCCCTTTTAGGCTTCCTGAACATCCAGTCGTGGCCTGACAACATGACAGACCTCAGTGTTTTCTCCAACCTGGCAACCATTGGGGGGAGAGCGCTGTACAGGTACACACCTGGCAACATAATGGCTTAGCTGTGAAAAAAATGTTTGTAGAAATTACAGTAAAACGTAGTCAGAATGTATCAGAAATTGGCCGTTATTTATTTATGAGATTAATTGATGATTTATGAGATTTAAAGGGGTGACTTTGCGAGAAAAAAGTTGCTTTTTTCCCACTTTTTTCTCGTAAATCTGCAACTTTTTTTCTTGTAGATTTGCCACTTTAAATCTAGTAAATTTGCAACTTTTTTCTCTAAATATTAACCCCGGGTTTGTATTTTTATTTTTATTCATACTTGGCCCTAATAATGCCGTCATAGTCAAGTTCTCCTCGTTCATATGAGTGTTTTCTCCAACCTGGCAACCATTGGGGGAAGAGCTCTGTACAGGTACACACCTGGCAACATAATGGCTTTGCTGTGAAAAAATGTTTGTAGAAATTACAGTAAAAAGCAGTTGAAATGCATCAGAAATTGGGAGTTAAATTAAAAAGTTGTATATCACTGTAGAAGACGCTTTTAACCCTTAATAGGACACTCGTTGAAATACTTGCAAATTCCAAATTTCAACCCTAGAGAATATTGGAGGATATAACAAACAGCCAGAATGTGTAAAAGAAACATACGTTTACAGGATTAAAGAGGTGAATCTGCGAGAAAAAAGCTGTTTTTTTCCCACTGTTTTCTTGTAAAATCTGCAATTTTTTCGCGCAGATTTGCCACTTTGAATCTCTTAAATCTGCAACTTTTTTTCTTGTAGATTTGCCACTTTAATCTAGTAAATTTGCTAATTTTTCTCGAAATATTAACCTCGGGTTTGTGTTTTTATTTTTATCCATATACTTCGCCCTAATAATGCCGTCATAGTGAAGTTCTCCTCGTACATGTCACGGGGAGAACTTGACTATGAGTGTTTTCTCCAACCAGATCTGCGAGAAAAAAGTTGCTTTTTTCCCCACTTTTTTCTCATAAATCTGCGACTTTTTCGCACAGATTTGCCACTTCAAATTTCTTAAATCTGCAACTTTTTTTCTTGTAGATTTGCCATTTTAATCTAGTAAATATGCAACTTTTTTCTCGAAATATTTACACCCCAAACACCATCAACAAATTTGATCTTGCTTCAAAACTTTTGGCCTGTAGTGTATACAACAATCGGAGTGGGTTCATTCTGCTTAAAGAGTACTTTTACTTTTGATACTTTAAGTACATTTTAATGCTGATACTTTTTGTACTTTTACTTCAGTAAGTTTTGAATGCAAGACTTTTACTTGTAATGGAGTAATTTTGCATTGTGGTATTAGTACTTTTACTGAAGTAAAGGATCTGAATACTTCTTCCACCACTGAGTTTTGAATAGAATGTGTCCTGCTGTAAAAATCCAGACTGAGGACTGATGAGAGAAGTTTCCTCCAGAACTGCTAACATAATGGTGTTTCATTTCATTTTTTACTCATTTATCCTTTATTTATTTTCTCGAGGAATCATTGAGGGCATCCCCTCATTTACAATGATGTTGAAAGTACAGAGAAAACACAAAAAGTACAGAGAAAACACAAAAAAGTACAGAGAAAACACAAAAAGTACACAGAAAACACAAAACAGAGTACAGAGAAAACACAAAACAGCACAGACGAAACACATGCAAAAACATTAAAAACGGTTCCAGTCTTGGTTATCATAGTTTTAACTACTAACTTACTTGTCTAGCAGTCAGATTTAAGCAGTTTGCTTTATATATTTAAGTCATTTGAATGCAAATTAAAAGTAAACATATTTTGGTTGGTTACTCAGTAAGAAATACAGCTAACATCAGGTGCTACCAAAGATTTATTTGGTGCCTGAAACACCTTTTTTATTTTTTTGTGATGGTTTTGTTTTGACATTTAAGAAGCCAGCCCAGTTGTTTAAACCCAGCTGATAGAACATCATTATTTATCGTTTATTTTTTAGTGATTTTTTTTTCCAAAAGGTGCTCTAAAATCTGCTGTGACATTTGGGTGGGAACAAAGTGAGTCTGTGTGTGCAGCCGATGGCGTGTAGTCCGTGTGTGAGTGTGTGAGTGTGTGAGTGTGTGAGTGTGTCAGTGTGTGAGTGTGTGAGTGTGTACATGAAGCTGTGTGTACTTTAGTGTCGTCAAGCTGCAGGTGGAAACAGCAGGCTGCAGTACAAATTACAGGCTGCCACCAAACCTTATCCAGGCTTGATCCTGCAGACTGTGTGTCTGTGTGATGGCTCTGACTCCCCACTGGCCTGCTGTCACTTTTAAACTGTACAAGTGGGCTGTATGGGGAAGAGTGGGGGTGTTGGAGTAGAAGACCAAGAAGGCTGTAGTGGAGAATAAGTGTTAATGTACACTGTAAAAAAAATTGCATTGCTTTTGCAGAGAAAAAAGTGTCAGCTGTGGTTACCAGAATAATTCTGCAAAAAAATACAGTACAAATGTAAACAACTTTACAGAAAAACTTGTACATTTTACCGGTATTCAATGCAGAATAAGTATCTGCATATACATTTTGCATAAATAAAATCTGCATGTAAATTTTGCATGAATAATTAGTAGTACAACTTTACAGAAAAACTTTGTAAAATACTTCATATTCAGTGTACAATAAATAATAACTGCATGTTAATTTACTGGTATTCAATGCACAATAAGAAGAATCTGCATGTAAATTTTGCATAAATAATTAGTATAAAAGCAGCATCATCCTGTTAAATTAGCAGTAAATTAGCTTTTACAGGAAAAAAATGTCAGCTCTGGTTACCAGAATAATTCTGCAAAAAATACAGTACAAATGTAAGCAACTTTACAGAACAACTTGTACATTTTACTGGTATTCAGTGTAGAATAAATAATAACTGAATGTTAATTTACTGGTATTCAATGCACAATAAGTATCTGCATGTATATTTTGCATAAATAAAATCTGCATGTAAATTTTGCATAAATAATTAGTATAAAAGCAGCATTATCCTGTTAAATTAGCAGTAAATTAGCTTTTACAGAAAAAAAAGGCAACTGTGGTTACCAGAATAATTCAGCAAAAAATACAGCACAAATGTAAACAACTTTACAGAAAAACTTGTACAAATACTTCGTATTCAGTGTAGAATAAATAATAACTGAATGTTAATTTACTGGTATTCAATGCACAATGTATCTGCATGTAAATTTTGCATAAACAATTAGTATAAAAGCAGCATCGTCCTGTTAAATTAGCAGTAAAGGACGGTATAATCTACAACTTTAAAATGTATTTTTTTTTATAATTACTACAGTTTTAGCATGTAAAATTTACAAGTTGTTCTGTAAAGATGTTGACATATGTACTGTATTTTTTACGGAAATAGCCAGTTTTTTTTAATGTAAAAACAACGGTTTACAGTGTATGTATATATCCAATAGTATGTGTCTGTTTTTTCATTATATTGCATGTGTTTTGCATTGATATATCTTTCCCGTTTCAAAGCAGCATATTCCAGAATTTAATTGCACCATCTGACCAAGCTGCTGTCAGATTCAAGCTTTTCTTTTCAAAGTACTGTGAGAGCATAAACAAGACGGCTCCGTGTGCCATATGCCTGTTGCCATGTTGCCGTGTTACACTAATCCGCTCCCATATGACTCACAGGAAAAATTCAAATGCAGCTTTTCTCCTTAGTGTTTGAAATTCAGCGAGTGCTGATTAGGACTTGTCAAGTTTGGATGTAGGATGGATGTGAAAGGGTTTGATAATAGCTGTCAATATTAACATTTCAAATATTTAACTGCTAGTACAATTTGTGCCAAACCAGAGCCACATGGTGTTAGATATGCTGCAGAATTGCATTTGCACATGAACATTATTTGTAGAGATGTCCCGATCAGGTTTTTTTGGCTTTTCCACCAGTTTCCATGTCACATTAAGCACATCAAGTCTTTTTCAGCGAAGGTAAAAACCACCTCGACCAAGTGTAACATGATATTACTGAAGTTTTTGCAGAGATTTTATTGAATTTTGCATTCAGCATTTTTTAATGCAATCTTTTGTGCTTAATGTTTTTCGTGTGATTTTTTTCAGTTTTTTGCATTTTTTCATTTAGTTTTGTGTTTTTGTTTTTTTGGTGTACATAGATTCTGGTAATTTTGTGTCTTTTTTGGTCATTTTATGTCTTTTTTTTGTCTTTTGGGGTAATTTTGTGTCTTTTGTTGTGTCTTTTTTGTTATCTTGTGTCTTTTTTTGGTCATTTTGTGTCAGATAGATAGATAGATAGATAGATAGATAGATAGATAGATAGATAGATAGATTCCAGTGCAGAATCAATATTATTATTATTATTATTATTGACATAAAGCCATGTGTCATAGATAAATACAAGCTTCCTAAAAAGGTCACATGATAGCGTGATAAAAAATGAAAAAGTGGACATCAAACCCTGTGAAATAAATCCATCTCCTCTCTTCCTCTTCCTCTCCTCTCATCTTCCTCCCCTCTCCCTCTCTCCTCCTCCCTCCTCCTCTCAGTGGGATCTCCCTCCTGGTGCTGAAGCAGCAGGGCATCTCGTCTCTGCAGCTCCAGTCTCTGAGAGAGATCAGCGCCGGGAACGTCCACATCGCAGAGAACAGCCAGCTCTGCTACTACAACACGGTCAACTGGACCCGGCTGTTCCGAGCCCCCAACCAGAAGGTTCTGATCCGCAACAACCAGAGCCCTCAGAAGTGCTGTAAGTTTACCTGGAGAACTACTAACTCAGCATCAAAACACAACCAGAGGTCAATCAGAATAGTTTGCTTTGCTTCACCATGAAACAGGTTTAAGACACAGAAACAGAGACATAAAACAGATCATCCCCAGTTTGAATCCACGCTGTTGGACAGAAACATCTATATGCAGCTTGCAGAACATCTGGAACAAATGTCAAGTTTAAATCAACCTAATGCATTAATTTAATATTGAACAAGTACCCAAAATATCTATCTATCTATCTATCTATCTATCTATCTATCTATCTATCTATCTATCTATCTATCTATCTATCTATCTATATATATATATACATACTTTGGGTACTTGTGCAATATTAAATTAATGCTTTTGGTTGATTTAAACTTGACATTTGATCACACACACACACACACTCACACACACACACACACACACACACACGCACACACGCACACATGGAAAAACATATTAGACCACCTTTGTTTTGTCTTATCTTGCTTGTTTTAATGCCTGGTACAACTAAAGGTACATATGTTTGGAACAACATAGCTGACAACAAAATAGCTGATAACAGTTTAATTTCAGAGCTGATATCTAGACATTTAACATGGTTTTATAGATAATTATTTTGGTTATTATCAAATTTTCAACCATGGAAAACATCTACATATCAGCTATTAACTTAAACTCTTATCAGCTATTTTTGTTGTTATCATCATATTTGTCCAAACAAATATACCTTTAGTTGTACCAGACATGAACAATGAACAATTTGTTTTCACTAAAGAAAACAAGGGTGGTCTAATATTTTTTCCATGACTGTATATATATATAGCAAGGTGCAAATGCTGAACAAGACATAAGTGTGTTATGAAAGTGTAAAAAAAGACACAAAATGACAAAAAAGACACTAAAAGACTAAAAAAAGGCACAGAATGACCAAAAAAAGCCTAAAAAAAGGCACAAAAGGACTAAAAAAAGACATAAAATGACAAAAAAGACACAAAAGACTAAAAACACACACAAAATGTAAAAAAAAAAAAAAGACTAAAAAAGACACAAAAAGACTAAAAAAAGGCACAAAATGACCAAAAAAAGACTAAAAAAGACACAAAATGACCAACAAAGACACATGCAGGATGAAAAGGATTCACAAATGGACAAAATAACCCCAGACTCCATAGAGTTAATGGGAAACTGTATCAGGGTCATTCTCTCATTGACTTTTATACAATCAGAATTCTTTTGCAACCAGTGTAGTCGCCCCCTGCTGCTCAGTAGAAAGAATGCATTTTTAAAAAACTTCCACCTCTGTAGATAACAGATACAGCATCATTTAAAAACCCAATATATTTATAAAAACACACCTGTTGTCAAGATTAAAGAGGAGAGCTTCATCTTGTTTACCAGCCGGTTTGTTTTCTATCCATCCTGGAAGAGATGTGTGCTCTTCACAAACATCATTAACCACTTTCCCATTTTTGTCTCTTCAAATCTTAAATCCAGAGTCCAAAAAACATTTTTTAAAAAGTTGATAAAATGTAAGACAGAAACCCAAAATGGGAGCATTAACAGTCACGGCTCAGTGTTGTAAAGCTGCGTGTCGTCTTTGTGTTTCAGTCTCGCTTTCAACATCACTGGTGCAGCTCCAGGCTCCATCGAGAGGCTTTTCTTTCTTGTTTCTTGCTCGACAAATGTGCTCACATTTCTAAATAGGTTACAGATTGAAAGATTATGGAGAGAAATATGTTTGAGATTGTTTTTAGGCTCAGAATCTAAATGTTTGACAGAATTTTGTGATTGCTGACCTGACACGATTTCAACTTTGACTCTTAAAACGACGCTCGCAGTGGATTGTTTCTAGGGAAAGAAATATATTCTATACTTAAATATTCTGCACTTTCTGTATGAGGGAAGTAGCTCTTCTTCTAACTCAGGGATGGGCAACTGGAGGCCCGGGGGCCACATACGGCCCGCACCCTCACTTGAAGTGGCCCTCAGTACAACTACATGCATTTGAGCATGAAATCTTAAAAGTTCAGTGTAAAAATGCACAAAATTACTTCTTGAAATTAATGTTAGTCTGCTGTTCTTACACTGACAAAAAAAGAAATCACAGTAAGTGGTTATTTTTTATTTGCTTCAAACCTTTTGTATTCCTATTTATACTGTTATACATGCATTTGAGCATGGAATATGTTAAGTTACTGCACTGTAAACATTATTAACCCTCTGGAGTGTCCAAAAGCTCCAAATAATCCAGACTTGTTGCCTCCATCCAGACTAGAAAACAAAGCAGCGTGGAGCCCTACTGTAAATTGACCTCTAAAGTTCTGGCTGTAAACTCCATGAGGCCAGTTTCAGTTTGATGATGATATACCAAGTAAAACTGGAGACAAGCTCAAATAGATTTAGTATCAAATGATAGAACTGGATGGAACCCTCTTATATGGTAGATTTGACACCTTTGTTCACATTGGCAACATTTAAAATTCTTTATTGAGCATGATAGTGTTTGGAAAGTAAATAAAAAGATTCAAAATCACATTTTATGTTGGGCTAAAGGACTAAAAAAGACTCAAAATGACCAAAAAAGGACACAAAATGACTAAAAAAAGACACACAATTACCAAAAAAGACACAAATTGACAAAAAATACACAAAATGACCAAAAAAAATACACAAAATGATGAAAAAAATACACAAAATGACTAAAAAAGACACAAAATGACCAAAAAAAATACACAAAATTACCAAAAAAGACACAAAATGGCCAAAAAAAGGAAACAAAATGACCAAAATAGAGACAAAGTGACCAAATAAGACACAAAATTACCTACAAAGACACTAAATGACCAAAAAAAGACACACAATTACCAAAAAAAGGAAACAAAATGATCAAAAAAGACACAAAATGACCAAAAAAAGGAAACAAAATGACCAAAATTGTTACGCTAAACAAGACACAAATAAAATGGAGTCCCATTAGAATAAAAACCAGACTTGATGACAGGATCACACACAATCACAAGATCACATTTATGTTGGTTTTTCTTTGTTTATTTTTTGTTCCAAATGTTGATCCAGTAAGTCAGAATAAAAAAAATCAATATTTTCAGGTCATATAAGTGGAAAAAATACACCAACATGGTATTTAGGTATTTTTTTAAGTGGTGTATACAGGCAGGATGAAAAGGATTAAAAAATGGACAAAATAGCCAAAGTTTCATCATATCTGGTTTAGTGCACGCTCCTATATGTGGCCCTGTGGTAGTGTCCATGATAAACTGTGGCCCCCTGCAGCATTTAAGTTGCCCATCCCTGCTCTAACTCTAACTGTGATGCTGCAGAAAGCTGCATCAACACTGAACGTACGATAAGCAGAAACACGTCTGTCATTCCCGTTATTCTCCGTCTGTCACACCAGTGGAAGCTTTTATCTCACTAATTTCTAAAGACAACTGGAAACAATAATCACATAATTAGTCTAATTAACCAACAGAGCCATTTGGAGAAGGAGAGAAATTAAATTAGCCAAATATCTGAAGTGATGAGACAAAAATTGTGTCTCTAAAAATGGAAGAGCTTTTATTATATCACTGCCACAAGTGTTAAGACATTATTCATTTATGTATAATGTTCATTAATGAGCCAGTATTTGCATTATTGAGTTGGCCCCTTTTCGCTGTTCATGTGCTCGTTTCCCCTGGGCAGTTCCTCAGTGCTGGGCACACACACACACACACACACACACACACACACACACACACACACACACACACACACACACACACACACGCACACACACACTCTCTCTCTTCAGTGACTTTGAAGACTTGGGCGAGACTCAAGAGTCACACACTGCTCTCCTTGACATGGCTCTGCGTGTGTGCAACTGTGTGTGTGTGTGTGTGTGTCCACACTTGACTGAGCCTAGCAGGGACTGGAAAAGGGCAGGTCTCACACCCTTGCAGGGCAGCGAAGAGGAGAAAGTGACTGCATGTGACTATTTATTCAGTGTGTAGAGTCGAAGTGATATAGAAATGTCATAAAGTATTAAAGAAAGCTAAAGATAGTTTTTACACTGGCACTTTCTATCCACTGAGTACTTTGTGCTATAGAGTTAGCGAACACAACTACAGGTACATCTCAAAAAAATTTGAATATTGTGAAGAAGTTCAATTTTGGAGTCCATAGTTGGTATTTTGTGTCTTTTTTTTTGGTAATTTTTGTGTCTTTTTTGGTCATTTTTGCATCTGTTTTTGGTCATTTTGTCTCTTTTTGGTCATTTTGTGTCTGGGTCGTCGCATAATCGCTTAGTGACAGTTTCCACGTCCCATACGTGACAGATTTAACACAGGAGAGGCAACTGTGGCCACCGTCGCTAACTGTGCACAACATCAGCAGCTGACCATAAACAAAGCAACATGGCTAATTATGCACAGAGTCTCCGCTGATCATAAACATAGTGGTCATGAATTAACCGGCATCGCTAACTGTGCACAGAGTGTCCGGGGCTTGTTGTAAACAAACAGAGATCGCTAAGCAGCACATACACACTGTACTGCTACAGAGCTAACTGTTAGCCTGTTAACAATTTGCAGACTGGACACTAAGGGAGTAAGAATGAGTCTCCAAAAGTCTCCAACAACACCAGAAAAAGTTGTGGATTTGTCATTAGTCGCTTTTTTGTAAAATAGTTGCTAAGGGGGTCTGAAAAGTCTCTAAATATAGCAACAAAGTTGCTAAGTTGGCAACATCCTGCTTAGCGTTCTATCCAATCAGCAACCAGGCTTTTTTCAGGGGAGAAAAATGGCCCTGCTCTTCTACAGGGACACAAAAAATCCAGTCAAAAGACCGTTCAGGACGGCTCGTATTCAAATTAGGGCCGTTTTGCGGGTCAGACCCGCCTCATTCCGGGTATTGGACTCTAGTGGAAACAGCCTTATAATCTTTCTCCATCTCTATCTTCCTCCTTTTACCCACGGTGTGGATAAAGCAAGACAACCACACATTTCTGATGCTTTTAGAAGAAAGATGTGCTCACTTTGGTCCAAAGAATAAATGTTAATGACAAGCTTTCAGCTCCTGGAACTTCATCAGGGTAAATATTTGACAAAAGGGAATCCCAGAGCTGATGAGAGGCTCCTTAAACTTCCTGCTGAGTGATGGCTCATTAGCAGGAAAATGTCAGCATTTTATAATGACGTTTTTAGATTGCAGGCCTTGGGATAAAACATCAGAGAGAATGTATTTTGGGTTTTGTTCCTACGCTTCAAAAGGTCAAATCTCAGGATGGAAAGTGTCCTGTCATAAGCCCCGTCAATGCACTCAGTAAAGAACCAGAGAACCAAACCTGTCTCACTAATGTCTCCAAGGCTGCAGCTGGAACATGTGTTATTAACCTCCAGTGTTGATTTGAATCATTGTGGCTGATTAGAGCTCTCCTCAGCTCTGGGTGGGTGTGTGGGGGCTGATTTTGGGGCCGGACAAATTACACCTTTATCATATATTTTAGTCACTTCACACAAAGTAGAGGTCGAATCAGTCAGAATGTCTGAAAAATTGTGAAGAAGTTAAATTTTAGAGTCCACAGTTGGTATTTTGTGTCTCTTTTGGTCATTTTGTGTCTTTTTTGGTCATTTTTGTGGCTTTTTTGGTCATTTTTGCATCTTTTTTTGGTCATTTCGTGTCTTTTTGGTCATTTTATGTATTTTCTTTGTTATTTTGTGTCTCTTTTGGTAAATTTGTGTCTCTTTTTGGTCATTTTGTGTCTTTTTTTGGTAATTTTTGCATCTGTTTTTGGTCATTTTGTGTCTTTTTGGTCATTTTGTGTCTTTTTTAGTCATTTTGTGTCTCTTTTTGGTAATTTTGTGTCTTTTTTTGGTCATTTTGTGTCTTTTTTAGTCCTTTAGTCCAACATTAAATGTGATATATATATATATATATATATATAAGAGGGTTCCATCCAGTTCTATCATTTGATACTAAATCTATTTGAGCTTGTCTCCGGTTTTACTTGGTATATCATCATCAAACTGAAACTGGCCTCATGGAGTTTACAGCCAGAACTTTAGAGGTAAATTTACAGTAGGGCTCCACGCTGCTTTGTTTTCTAGTCTGATGGAGGCAACAAGTCTGGATTATTTGGAGCTTTTGGAGATAGCTGTTTGTTCTGCTCACTTGTTACTTTTATTTCTATTTGTTTTGATTTGGCTGCTTATTTCCCCATCTCTCTCTCTCTCTCTCCATCCCTGTCTCCATGACGATATCTATATCTGAATCATCATCGTAGCATGTGCTCCTGTCTCCTGTGGGACTCAGAGAGGCTCCTGACAGTTCGAGCCCGACGGACTTTTGTTTTCCAGCCTCGTCAGAACATTTGAAGTTGCTATCTTTTTGATCTTGCAAGTGCTGTATAGTTAAAAAGCCATCCGACCTCTGCTCTCGCCTTGTTTATTTCCTTTTTTTTTCAGCACCCATCATTCCTCCCTCTCCTCATCTTTCCCTCTGCATGGTCAGTTTACCTAGGGCACTGGAAGCCCAACAGAGGTGGTTTTTTCTGTCATTTTGTGTCTTTTTTTAGTCATTTTGTTTCTTTTTTTTGTAATTTTGTGTCTTTTTTGGTCATTTTGTGTCTTTTTTTAGTCATTTCGTGCCTTTTTTTTGTCATTTTGAGTCATTTTGTGTCTTTTTTTCAGTTATTTTATGTCTTTTTTTGAGTCATTTCGTGTCTTTTTTAGTTATTTTATGACTTTTTTTAGTCATTTTGGTCTTTTTTGGTCATTTTGTGTATTTTTTCAGTCATTTTGTGTCTTTTTTTGTCATTTTGTGCCTTTTTTTGTCATTTTGTGCCTTTTTTTAGACATTTTGTGTCTTTTTTTGGTCATTTTGTTCCTTTTTTAGTCATTTCGTGTCTTTTTTAGTAATTTTGTGTCTTTTTTTAGTCATTTTGTGTCTTTTTTTGTCATTTTGTGGGTTTTTTTTAGTCATTTTATGCCTTTTTTGTCATTTTGTTCCTTTTTTAGTCATTTTGTGTCTTTTTTAGTCATTTTGTGTCTTTTTTTAGTCATTTTGTGTCTTTTTTTGTCATTGTGTGTTTTTTTTTGTCATTTCGTGTCTTTTTTAGTCATTTCGTGTCTTTTTTTAGTCATTTTGTGTCTTTTTTTGTCATTGTGTGTTTTTTTTTGTCATTTTATGCCTTTCGGTCATTTTGTGTTTTTTTCTTTTTGATCTTGCAAGTGCTGTATAGTTATAAAGCCATCCGACCTCTGCTCTCGCCTTGTTTATTTCCTTTTTTTTTCCCATCACCCATCATTCCTCCCTCTCCTCATCTTTCCCTCTGCATGGTCAGTTTACCTAGGGCGCTGGAAGCCCAACAGAGGTGGTTTTGTTTCTTGTCGAAGGGAACGCTTTCATCCTCTGCCCTCAAAGGAAACACTCGATTTCTGTTTTCTTTTTCCTTCCATGTATCTGCATCCTCCTGTCTGAATTTTTAAGCATGCCGAACATGGATATGGCTGACACTGAAGCATAGCCGCTGGCTTACATGCGTGAAAAAACAGCAGGGTCCTTTTTTATAAGCATGTATGTAGCTATGGAGAAGAGAAGAGTCTGCTCCAAAATCCATCAATGAGAGGGAATCCATGATAGATGCATATGGGATGATAAAAGTTGGGAGTGTATCTGCAGTGGTGTCACCATGTGACTTCCTCTCTCTCATTCTGTGTCTGTAACGCTCTCAGATGGAGCAACCTTTGTAGAAATGAGTGCTGAAGGGGGACAAAAGAGAACGAGATAAGAGATCCAGACATGAGGAGAGAAAGGAGCAGAGCAGATGTAATAATGTCCTGAGTCTGTTGGTGTTATACAGAGAGAACAGATTCAGACTGTTGAGACGCTGAATGAACATTTTTAATGCTTCTCTCTTTATGAATCAAAGGTGGGTTTTATAATGGCTTTACAAGACTATCCAAACAGGGAGAAATACTTGTGCTATGTGCAGCTATGGATTGGAGAGTCTGAGAAGTGAAGCCAATGTGCAAATGTCTTAATCCTGCATTATTTCTAATGGCCAGCAGGGGGAGACTCCACTGGCTGCAAAAAGAAGTCTGATTGTATGAAAGTCGATGACAAAAAACTACCCTACTCTACTTGATTTATCACCTAAGTACAGTGGTGGAAAAAGTATTATAGTAGTAATATACTATCTGTTTACCATTTATAAATGAGGGTTATTGTGAAGTGTTACCGAAAATCTTTAGTTTTAAATGTTCAATATGATTTAATAAAATGACCGAAAAAAGACACAAAATTACCAAAAAAGACACAAAATGAAAGAAAAAAGACACAAAATTACTAAAAAAAGACACAAAATGACCAAAATAAAGACACAAAATGACCAAAAGGACACAAAATTACAAAAAAAGGCATGAAATGACCAGAAAAAGACACAAAATGACCAAAAAAGACACAAAATGACTAAAAAAAGACACCGAATAACAGAAAAAAGACACAAAATTACTAAAAGAAAAGACACAAAATTGCAAAAAAAAGAAACAAAGTTACAGAAAAAAGACACAAAATGACAGAAAAAGACACAAAATGACAGAAAAAAGACACAAAATGATCAAAAAAGACACAAAATTACCAAAAAAAGAAACAAAATGACAGAAAAAAGACACAAAATTACTAAAAAAAGACACCAAATGACCAAAAAAAGACACTAAATGACCAAAATAAAGACACAAAATGACCAAAAGGACACAAAATTACTAAAAAAAAGGCACAAAATGACAGAAAAAAGACACAAAATTACAAAAAAAAAGACACAAAATTACAAAAAAGGCCCCAAATGACCAAAAAATATGTTCAATATCTCTATATTTCGGTCTTTTGATACCAAAAATGATGAGAAAAGCTGTGTTTCAAGCCTTCAAACACCCAGAAAAAAGTTCCAGGTTTGATTTCTGTCCAAGTGAAATCAACAAGTCTGCATGGCATCTGCAGGTGCTTTCAGGGTCCCACTTGTGCTTTGTCACTGTTGACTCAGCAGTTTTTTTAATGAGGCAGGACAGCTTTTCTCCTTCCCTTAGCTCCTCTGAGCCACATCACACACCACTGTACACACATTAATGGAGACAATCTATAGAAACACACAACATAGAACATATACACTCACACTGGTCACCTATCACAGGCCTTTGACTGAAATTAACTCATTAATTCCATGTTTTTAAATGCATTAGGGTAATTATTGTGCATATTGTTTGACAATTTATTCTGCACTACTGTAATCCTTGTGCACGTCTTTAAGCACTACACATGTTCTTCTGTCTTGCTGCAATTATTGCTGCCATTGTTTAGGAGAGTGCTAGCCACAAAAACACCTTTTATAGACCGCTGCAAATTAACAGCTTCTCTCTGGAGGCAGAGAACATTAATGCAAAAATGAACCCTCGCAAATTGCTTATGCTTTAGTACATCTAACCCTGTGCCTTTCATGAATAATTTGACTATTTCAGATCACTTTATATCCAGTTAATATGGGGAAATGTAGTATTTACTCTCTGTATTATTCACCCTGAGTCATCGCAGCAGAACTACACTCTAGATCGTGGGTCTCAAACTCGCGGCCTGCGGGCCAATTGTGGCCCTCGTGACGATATTTTGTGGCCCCCACCTTGATATGAAAGTTAAATGTGAGTTTTATATGAATGGTACTTTACCGTGTTGTGTGTGGAAGGTCCCTTTAATTACTTTTTTTGGTAATTTTGTGTCTTTTTTTGATAATTTTGTGTCTTTTTTAATAATTGTGTGTCTTTTTTAATAATTTTGTGTCTTTTTTGGTAATTTTGTGTCTTTTTTTAGTAATTTTGTGTCTCTTTTAGTAATTTTGTGTCTTTTTTAATAATTTTGTGTCTTTTTTTTTTGTCATTTGTGTCTTTTTTAATGATTTTGTGTCTTTTTTGGTAATTTTGTGTCTCTTTTAGTAATTTTGCATGATTTTCCTTCATATGCTTTCTTTCTTTCTGTGTCTTGTGTGCATTGAGCAGCTAAGGGCCGCATGGTGTGTGACCCGCTGTGTTCGGACTCGGGCTGTTGGGGTCCCGGCCCAGACCAGTGTCTCTCCTGCAGACACTTCAGCCGTGGACGCACCTGCGTGGACACCTGCAACCTTTATCAAGGGTGAGTTATGCATGTGCATGCACACATTCACTGCAAAAAAAGAAAAGGCTGCTATGAAATGTCAGCTAATGTTGTGACCACAATTTTGAGTTAGCATTGATACGCTAATGGCTACTCTTGTAGCTGTAACAAGCAGCGCCGCTAGCTTTCGCTAATGACCAAATTTCACAACAAAGAAATAAGAGTTATCAGAACTATTGTCCCTTGTTGTGAACCCCAACTTAAAGATATAAGTAACAACAACTCACAAACTTGATTTTGAGCAGACAACTGGCTTCCTTTGTTGTGCTAACTTACATTATTGCCCTAAATGTCAATAATTTATATTTCCAAGTTTTACCAACTTAAATCACTGTTTTAGGCCAAAAAATACAAGTTGGCTTTTAATAAAAAAGACACAAATTGACCAAGAAAGACACAAAATGATCAAAAAAGACACAAAATGATCAAAATTATATGTAAAACTGACTAAAAAGACACAAAATTATCAAAAAAGACACAAAATTACAAAAAAATATCAAAAAAAAAACTAAAAGAGACACAAATTGACCAAAAAAGACACAAAATGACCATTAAAAAGACACAAGATGGCCTTAAAAGACACAAACTGACCAAAAAAATATGTAAAAATGACCACTAAAAAGACACAATGATGAAATGAAAAAATTAAAGCTGCCAGCAGCGATGAACTGACCTGAGCAGAGTGACCTGATGATTATTTGTTTCTTACCAAGATAAAAAAAAAAACGTTTTGTGTCTTTTTTGTGGTGTTTTTTTTTCTTTTTGTGTCTTTTTTTAGTGTTGTTTTTTTGTCTTTTTTTGGTCATTTTACGTCTTTTGTTTCTTTTTTGGTCATTTTATGTCTTTTTGTGTCTTTTTACATCTTCTTTTGGTCTCAAAATGACCAAAAAAGACCAAAAATGTACAAAAGAGACAAATTAAAGCTGCAAGCAGCAACGAACTGATCAGAGTGACAATGACAATGACAACATCCAGCCAGTTTCCTTATTGTGCTGTTGGCACATATTGTTATTATCAACATGGATCTCTGCTCCTCTCACCATGACTCTGCTGGGTCGACAATAAAAAAGCTTTCCAGAGATCAACAGGTTCAGCTCTGCTCCACGTCATCACACTGTACAGCATGGTCCGTCACAGACCTTGGAGATATGCAGTTAGTGCAATTTAAAGTGTTTCTCAGGTCTCCATGGTAACCAATGAGTGCTTTGGGAATTGATGGAGCAACCTGTGTGTCCCTCATGTCACCCAGCAAACCAGCAGAGAAAACACAGCACTGTGTCACTGCCAAGAGGAAATCTAATGGAGTCTACAGCACACACACATTCACACATGAACTCTACTGTTAGGAAACACACACTGCAAAAACTGGGTGTGTCTAAAAACAAGATAAAAACAGTAAATCTGAGGGAAATGATCTTGCTGCATGGACAGATAATTTACCTTGACAAGATTTCTCAAATTAAGATTATTAAATCTAGAAATAAGCATGTTGAACACTTAAAATAATAAATTAACTCTTAAAACGAGATAAATTAAAGCTGCCAGCAGCGATGAACTGGCCCGAACAGAGTGACCTGATGATTATTTGTTTCTTACCAAGATAAAAAAAAACTTTGACAGACACAAATAGACCAAAAAAGACACAACATTATCAAAAATATATGTAAAAATGACTAAAAAAGACACAAAATTACCAAAAATATATGTAAAAATGACTAAAAAAGACACAAATTGACCAAAAAAGACACAAAATGATGAAAAAATACAGAAAAATTACCCAAAATATATGTAAAAATGATTTAAAAAGACACAAATTGACCAAAAAAGACACAAAATGATCAAAAAAGACACAAAATTACCAAAAATATATGTAAAAAAAAATAAAAGAGACACAAATTGACCAAAAAAGACACAAAATGATAAAAAAAAGACACAAAATTACCAAAAATATATTTAGAAATGACTAAAAAAAGACACAGATTGACCAAAAAAGACACAAAATGATCAAAAAAGACACAAAATTACCAAAAATATATGTAAAAATGACTAAAAAAGACACAAATTGACCAAAAAAGACACAAAATGATAAAAAAAGACATAAAATTTACCCAAAATATATGTAAAAATGACTTAAAAAGACACAAATTGACCAAAAAAGACACAAAATGATACAAAAAGACATAAAATTTACCCAAAATATATGTAAAAATGACTTAAAAAGACACAAATTGACCAAAAAAAAGACACAAAATGATCAAAAAAGACACAAAATTACCAAAAATATATTTAGAAATGACTAAAAAAAGACACAGATTAACCAAAGAAGACACAAAATTACCAAAAATATATGTAAAAATGACTAAAAAAGGCACAAATTGAACAAAAAAGACGTGAAATGACCATTAAAAAGACACAATGATCAAATTAACTCTTAAAACCAGATAAATTAAAGCTGCCAGCAGTGATGAACTGGCCCGAGCAGAGTGACCTGATGATTATTTGTTTCTTACCAAGATAAAAAAAAACTTTGGATTTAGAAGTGTTCGATAATTTATCATGTTTTAAGAGTTAATTTCTTATTTTAAGCGTTCAACATGCTTATTTCTAGATTTAATAATCTTAGATAAGATATAATAAAATCTAAGATCATTTCCCTCAGATTTACTGTTTTTATCTTGTATTTAGACCCTTTTATTTTTTTGCAGTGCACTAGAAAGTTTAGTTTTAGTGTCTTCTGATCAGACTCAGACCTGTGACTGAACTTTTCCTTGTTCATTTTCTCCGGAGGTTGCAGTTTGGATTCAATAAAAAACGCTATAAAATTACATTATAATGCATCATCAGTTTTACAAATATGAGTGTTGTTAACTTTAGTGACGGTTAACAAACCTTGTGCAGCACCCGGCATGCTGCTGGGGTTTTTAATCAGAAAGTGTTTCCCTCCTCTAGTTCTCTTCTGATAAAATAATGACTGGTGTTGTGCTTTAATAAGTGACCTTGTTAACTTGTGACTCAGCTCAATGTGTCGTGGTTGCGGAAGCTCTAATTTACTGCCAGAAACTATGGACGCATTGAGAGTCTCCAGTTAAAAAAGGTGACTCTTTGTGTATTTTGAAAAGCGCTATATAAAACCGATGCATTATTATTATTATTATTACTTCTATAGCGGTACAGAAATATTTAGAAAAGGTTTTTAAATCTGTCAGTATAGATGTTAACATAAAATGTTTACATTTGTATTCAAATAAGGCCACTGGATGTGAAAAAAACAAGTCAGAATGACAGCAAATTTGGAACAACACATAAAGTTGAGGAGTGAACAAACTGAACGTGGACCATTTTATTTTTTGGAACATGAACTTCAAAATTCAAATTTGTGAATGATGAACGTGAACTGAAGTGAATTTAACTCTAGAACAGGGGTCTCAAACTCAAATTACCTGGGGGCCGCTGGAGGCAGTATCAAAAGGATCAAAAAAAGACATTAATGACTAAAAAAAAGACACAAAATGACTGAAAAATCACTAAATTACTAAAGACACATAATTACCAAAAAAGACACAAAATGACCAAAAAAGACACACAATTCTTAAAAAAGACACAAAATGACCCCAAAAAGACCCAAAATTAATAAAAAAAGACACAAAATGACCAAAAAAAGGACACAAAATAACAAAAAAAAGACACAAAATTACTAAAGAAAGAGACAAAATGACCAAAAAAGACATAAAATGGCAGAAAAAAGACACAAAATTACAAAAAAAAGACATAAAATGACAGAAAAAAACTAAATTACTTAAAGAAGATACAAAATGACCAAAAAAAGACACAGAATTATTTAAAAAACGACCAAAAAATATTTAAAAATACACAAAATTACCAAAAAAGATACAAAATTATTTAAAAAAGACAAACAATTATTTAAAAAATACACAAAATGATTAAAAAAAGACACAAAATTAACAAAAAAAGACACAGAATTATTTAAAAAAGACATAAAAATATTTTTAAAATACACAAAATTACCAAAAAAGACACAAAATTATTTTAAAAAGACGCAAAATTACCAAAAAACACACAAAATTATTTAAAAAAGACACAGAATTACCCAAAAAATGACACAAAATTACCAAAAAAATGACACAAAATTACCAAAAAAGACACAAATTTAGTAAAAAAAAGACACAAAATTATTAAAAAAGACACAAAATTACCAAAAAAAGACACAAAGTTATTAAAAAAGACACAAAATTACCAAAAAAAGACACTAAATTACCCAAAACAGTACTTAAAGGGACCTTCCACACACAGCACGGTAAAGTGCCATTCATATAAAACTCATATAAAAAGCGTCCCTGGTGGAGAATTCTTGCTCCTTCTTGGTCTTAATCCTCTGATTAAAGCAGAAACTCCACTAATGTTTCTGCTCCTTTAAAGTCATCCACATGGTGTGTTTGTGCAACAAGCTGCAGGTTCTCAGAGATCAAACTGATTCCTATATGAAGCTCTTGACAGCAGCAGCCCTGCAGGAGGAAAAGAAGCAGAGAAATGTGGTTCACTGATCAAATCAAGGACAAACATACAAACCTGAATCAACTCGTCCTATTCAGCTCTTAATGAGAGTGATGAAATTTAATAATTATCCATTGTTGGAAGACAACCTGCTCATCAAAACTTCAATCCCAGTTCAAGAACAGCCCGAGGCTCTTTGTTGCAGCTTTCAACTCCAGCAGTCATTTTCTGTTTACTGAGGATAATATTTAAGAGCTGCAGGGTGAAAAGAACAATTAAAGACGTGGTGGTAACTCTGGTGTAAAGGGCCCCCGCAGAGTCTCAGAGCAGCAGGGGGCCCCTGACTTTAGATTCATTCCTCTGCTCATAGAGACGGTGAGGGGACCTGCTCCCCCGGGGAGAATTATTAATAACCATTTACATGTCTCGGTTTTTGTCTCGCAGAAATGCTTGAAACATGCTTTCTCAAATTAAGATTATTAAATCTAGAAATAAGCATGTTGTACACTTAAAATAAGGAAATAACTCTTAAAACCAGATAAATTAAAGCTGCCAGCAGTGATGAACTGGCCCGAGCAGAGTGACCTGATGATTATTTGGTTCTTACCAAGATAAAAAAAAAACTTTTTGTGTCTTTTTTGTGGTGTTTTTTTTTCTTTTTGTCTTTTTTTGGTGGGGGTTTTGTCTTTTTGTGGGGGTTTTTTGGGTGATTTTACGTCATTTTACGTTGTGTCTTTTTTTGTGTTTACATTCGTCTTTTTATGTCTTTTCTGGTCATTTTATGTCTTTTTTTATATCTTTTTGTGTCTTTTTTGTCTTTTTTGTGTCTTTTTGTGTCTTTTTGTGTGTTTTTGTGTCTTTTTTTTTCTTTTTTGTGTCTTTTTTTCTGTTGTCTTTTTGTGTGTTTTTTGATCATTTTGTGTCTTTTTACATCTTCTTTTGGTCACAAAATGACCAAAAAAGACAAAAAATGTACAAAAGAGACACATTCTGTGGGTTTTTTTAGGTAATTCTGTCTTCTCATTTTGTGTCTGTTGTGTCTTTTTTATTCATTTTGTGTCTTTTTATGGTCATTTTGTGTGTGTTTTTTGGTCATTGTGTGTGTTTTTTGGTAATGTTGTGTCTTTTAAGTCATTTTGTGTCTTTTTTAGTCCTTTAGTCCAACATAAAATGTGATTTTGAATCTTTTTTTTTTACTTTCAAAACACTATCATGCTCAATAAAGAATTTGAAATGTTGCAAATGTGACCAAAGGTGTCAAATCTAACATATAAGAGGGTTCCATCCAGTTCTATCATTTTCTACTAAATCTATTTGAGCTTGTCTCCAGTTTTACTTGGTATATCATCATCAAACTGAAACTGGCCTCATGGAGTTTACAGCCAGAACTTTAGAGGTAAATTTACAGTAGGGCTCCACGCTGCTTTGTTTTCTAGTCTGATGGAGGCAACAAGTCTGGATTATTTGGAGCTTTTGGACACTCCACAGGGTTAACTTTAGTGATAAAAAGAGTCTTTGGTGGCCCCATTGAAGAGGACTGAGGAGGACCAGAGGTGCTGTTAGGGCAGGGGGGCTAGGCGTGTCACTGCGTGTCACAGTCACTGCTTGCGCACGGGGCCACGCCCTGCCTACCTGTCCACCTGCACAGAGCACCACCCACCACCACCCACCACCCACCACCCACCAATCACAGAGAGAGCTTCACTGAATGCAGCCCCACCCAGCACGGCCACACTGTGTGTCTCATCACTTGTTCTTTCAATGTTTCATCACTGTTTGTGCCTTTGTTTGGTAGAAATCCAGCAACATTATTAACCCTGTGGAGTGTCCAAAAGCTCCAAATAATCCAGACTTGTTGCCTCCATCCAGACTAGAAAACAAAGCAGCGTGGAGCCCTACTGTAAATTTACCTCTAAAGTTCTGGCTGTAAACTCCATGAGGCCAGTTTCAGTTTGATGATGATATACCAAGTAAAACTGGAGACAAGCTCAAATAGATTTAGTATCAAATGATAGAACTGGATGGAACCCTCTTATATGTTAGATTTGACACCTTTGTTCACATTTGCAACATTTACAATTCTTTATTGAGCATGATAGTGTTTTGAAAGTAAAAAAAAGATTCAAAATCACATTTTATGTTGGACTAAAGGACTAAAAAAAGACACAAAATGACAAAAAAGACACAAAATGACAGAAAAAACACTAAATAACTTTAAAAAAAGAAACAAAAGGACCAAAAAAAGACACATAATCATTTTAAAAAAGAGACAAAATTACCAATAAAAGACACAGAATTACCCAAAAAAGACACAAAATGGCCAAAAAAGATACAAAATTACAAAAAAAAGACACAAAATCATTTTAAAAAAGACACAAAATTACCAATAAAAGACACAGAATTACCAAAAAAAAAAACCTCACAAAACGACTAAAACACTTTAACACAGTGGAGACAGAGCTGATTTCCAAAATGATTTGGCGACCCCCAGAAATCATCTCGCGACCCCAATTGGGGTCTCGACCCCAAGGTTGAGAATAGCTGTGTTAAGGGTCAAAGATACAGCAACACATTGAATAATAAACCTTATAAATATTATAATAAAAGACTTTGATGGACACAAAAAGACCAAAAAAAAGACACAAAATTACCAAAAAAGGACACAAAAGACACAAAAAAGACACAAAAAGAGTATATCTCTTTTGGTGATTTTGTGTCTTTTTTGTGTCTCTTTTGGTCATTTTGTGTCATTTTTGGTCATTTTGTTTCCTTTTTTGGTCATTTTGTGTCTGTTCTTGGTCATTTTGTTTCTTTTTCTGGTCATTTTGTGTCTTTTTTAATCATTTTGTTTCCTTTTTTTGGTCATTTTGTTCCCTTTTATTGGTCATTTTGTGTCTTTTTCGGGTGATCTGAACTGTGCGTGTGAGATTTCTGTTCAGTGAGACAACCTGCATGTTAAATTGACGGTCGCGACTCAAAAAGGTCTAGAACTTCTGCCTGAACAGACAGAAAGGCGGGAGCCAGCAGAACATCATGCTCCAGCTATAAGTCTGACGTGTCAGGATATCTTCCAGCTCCACTGCAGCCTTTATTATTTCAACCGCCACACACCCAGACAAAGGCTTCCCTCCCCTGCCTCCTGGAAGGTTTTATGAAGGCCAGATGAAGCATAATTAATACTAATTTGATTTAGATCCCACTGGGCCACCGACGACATTTTTTTTTTCCACTGCTGAGATGGAACATTCTGTTTTTTTCCCTCCTGACCAGAAAAGAACGAGCCAGAAGTCGTTCTCCTTGTCCTGTAGTGACAAAGGCAAAGTGCCAACTCAGCCGCGCTGTGGTCAGATTTAATGACTTTTTGAGGCCACTCTGGTGTTCTACTATTATAAGGGGATTTCAGAAATTGAATAACAAGGCACTTAATTTAATAGATTTTTGAAAGCGTTGCACCCCTCGCAGGTATACTGGCCCTTCCAACGGCCCCGACCCCCTGCATGGTGGTTTCACTGTTACAGTCAGCTAATTAGCCAAGATGCATGTGTATATCTCCGTGTGCATTTGATGAATACAGAGTCCCCACAAAGGTAGAAGGACAAGAATGTGTGTGTGTGTGTGTGTGTGTGTGTGTCTTGTACGTCCCACATAGTGGGGACCGGAACACGTTTTTAAACGACAGAGTGAGGACATTTCGGCCGGTCCTCACTTCTTTAAAGGCTTTTTTGAGATTTCAGACCTTGTTTTAGGGTTAAAGGCTATAATCAGGTTTATGTTAGGGTTAGGGTTGGGCATTTAGTTGTCATGGTGACGGTTAAGGGTTAATTAAGGGGCTCGGGAACAAAGTTATTATAGTTAACGAAAACAAAACGAAATAACGAGAACTAGAATTGAAAAAACATTTTCGTTAACTGAAATGAAAATAAAAATACGAGTTTTTGAACTAACTGAAACTGTATTGTGTGGTTACAAAACTAACTGAAACTAACTAAAATTATAGTGAAAATGTCCTTCGTTTTCGTCTTTGTCAACTTTTTGAAGATGGATCAGACAAAGGAAATAAAGGCAAAATTTACTGTAACCTCTTTTAATCTCCCACCCAACAAATACCCCATTACAAAAAAACTACAACTAACACTTAAACTAATAAAAACGAAAAAAAAAAAAATGAATGCTTAACAAAAACTAGCAAACTCGCTCTAAAAACTAATTCAAATTAACTGAATGATTAGATCAAGTGATACAGAGGCGATCTCATTCTCATAAAGTGTTTTCTACACTATGTAACATGTCAACATGTTATTGTTCTTCTTCACTAAAACTGTTTCACTTCCCTGTATCACTCTCTGTCTGTCCTCCTGTCCTCCTGTCTGTCCCTCTGTCTGTCTCTGTCTGTCCCTCTGTCTGTCTCTGTCTGTCCCTCTGTCTGTCCCTGTCCTCCTCTCAGGGACATCAGGGAGTACGCCAACGGCTCGGTGTGTGTGGAGTGTGATGGTCAGTGTGAGCGAGCTGACGACGACTCTCTGACCTGCAACGGTCCGGTAAGTTCACTGCTGCTGTAAACAATATGACAACAACAGTCATTGTGAAGCATTTATCTCACATACAGTAACAACTTAATGTAGACAGGATATTATAAAGGTTGCTGTGTTTTGTGGTTTGTTTATATTTGCTGTTTACTATTCATTGAAGAGGAATATCATTTAAATGAATAACAAAAAAGTGGCGTGATTTCATCATTGAAGGATGAAATTAAAAAATTGTAAATAAAATATCGTAAATCAAGGAATAGTACAAAAGTTTTGAAAACGCTAATTTTTACTGTAAAGGTAAATTAAGTAAAATTAAAGGAAGAATACCATATTGTACACAATAAACCTCAATAAACCTAGTCATAGACACTTTTAATTACCATAAATCAAATAATAGCCCAAAACTTTTAACTTTTACTGTCATAAACTGTAGGAAACACACAGTTTTGCTGCGAAAATAAAACATACTCATGTAATTAACAACAGTAATAATCTCATTTAATGGAGAAATACCATGATGTGTGAATGAATGACACAATTACCCTAAAAATAACGGGATTATTCAGTCTGAATTGCAGTTTTTGCTGACATTTACATTCAAATTTAGAGTAGAAACCCCACTCACTGTAATTTTTATGGTGAAGTTGTGGCAACCACAGTTGCTGGTATTTTACTGTAAATTAAACAGATTATTTTTTTTACAGTGTAGCTCAAGATTCTGACACATAGATATGGAAAAACAGAATAACGAATATGAAAAAATCTGAAATATACATACATTCTATACACATTATATACATACATTTCTATTATTTGGCATTTATTATTAATATATATTTTTTGTGTTTGTTTGTTTTCCTGAGAGTACTTTGTAACTGCTGCAACCAGTTTAGCTACATCTATTTCTTGGCCAGGTACACTGATTTAGACAGGCCATAAAGACATTTTTATAGGTGGTGCAATTGCATTTAAAGCCTATTTAAATAGGCAAGTAAACATGAGACACATCCACTTAAATTTGCTTCAAGGGGGTCCTTAAGAATTTTCATTCATGCATATTGTTTTAATAATCAACAAGTTCTGGCAACCACAGCTGCTGATATTTTACCGTAAATTAAACAGATTATTATTTACAGTGTACAGTCTCATCTGTTTTGAAGCTGGAAGCTACGGAGCCAAGGCTACTCTAGTTTATAATGTGATGGTAAAAAGCAAGCAAACATTAAGAGGATTTGTAAATTATAAGAAAAACCAACATGATTCATTTTATTTTTAAGAGATTGATATTGCTCATGTTACCAAAAAATCCCAGAAAAATCACTAAATTTGAAGGTAGATCCAGCTGAAAGGGTGAAATAGTTGTTTTTTTCGGTGTTGAGCCCTAAATAAAAGAGTTCCAGGCTTTATATTTACTTCACTCACCACAAAGAGAAGGACTCAGAGCTGCAGACGTTCCCTGTGGTCATCTCAGACGGTGATTAATTATTGTATTAGCAGTCAACGTGCCTTTCAGCTGCGCCATCGATTATGTCTCATGTTAAGAGTCAAAGGTAAAAGTGATTGTTTTGGCGAAGATCAGCAGTATTTTGCATGCTAATTAGCAGTGGCTTTGTATTCAGGACATGCACATATAAATCTGACTTTTTTTTTTACGTTAACCATCAAAAATTATTCAGGGTCAGCCTTTTCTACAGTTGATCTATTTGTGTTTTTATGCTCTTTAATTCAGTTTAAACAGCCCGAAATCACAGATTTACCTCAGAGAGCTTTAAAATATAATATAAGATAGTAGATAATGTAGATAATGTATAATGTAGATAATTCTACTCCTTAAAGAATTGTCACTAGCACTTATTGATGCACTAATAGCTCTTTTTGCACTATACCTTCATCGTTTGCTTTTGTTCTTCCTGTAAGTCGCTTTGGATAAAAGCGTCTGCTAAATGACTAAATGTAAATGTAAAAAGCATATCTTTCACCCTCACTTTAGATAATAATAATAATAACTTTATTTATATAGCACCTTTCAAAAACAAGCTACAAGGTGCTGTACAACAGAAATAAAACATATCAAATACAATTCATACTGACAACAACAAAATAAAACAACAAGAAGAAAATACATTGGACAAAAAATTTAAAATCACCAATCACAAGGTAATCATACAACAATAATAAAAAAAGGAAATTAAGATGAGGAAAAACTTCAAAAAAACAAACTTTTGCATTGCACAAGGCCTTACACAAGCATAGGAACTCTTTGAAATAGTGTTTGGTAGCAGCTGTACATTAGAAAAAAAGCAAAAGTGGAAAAGAAAATCCCTGACCTTCATGTCTGTGCACCCACAGACACATGAGGCCCCTGACCCTGCGCTTTCTCTTAAAATCTTATCTGGCCGTTTGATAGAGAGGGATGATTTGCGACAGATGCGAGCCAGAGGGGCCATGTGCTGTCTTTTGTGTCCCATCACACCCTTCATCACTTGGTCCAGTATAGTTTAGAAGTGCACTGCAAAAAAGCCAACTTGTATTTTTTGGCCTACAACAGTGATTTAAGTTGGTAAAACCTGGAAATATAAATTATTGACATTTAGGGCAATAATGTAAGTTAGCACAACAAAGGAAGCCAGTTGTCTGCTCAAAAACAAGTTTGTGAGTTGTTGTTACTTATATCTTTAAGTTGGGGTTCACAACAAGGGACAATAGTTCTGCTAACTCTTATTTCTTTGTTGTGAAATGCGGGAAAGCGGTGAAATTCGGTCATTAGCAAAAGCTAGCGGCTAACTGATGCTAGCGGCTAACTGATGCTAGCGGCTAACTGATGCTGGCGGCTAACTGATGCTAGCGGCTAACTGATGCTGGCGGCTAACTGATGCTAGCGGCTAACTGATGCTAGCGGCTAACTGATGCTAGCGGCTAACTGATGCTGGCGGCTAACTGATGCTAGCGGCTAACTGATGCTAGCGGCGCTGCTTGTTACAGCTACAAGAGTAGCCATTAGCGTATCAATGCTAACTCAAAATTGTGGTCGCAATATTAGCTGACAAGTTATTACAATGTAAATTATAAGTTAGTGCAACTTACAGTTGAGTTGACAAAATTCAGAATTCAGAGTTAAGCAAACTAAAAAACAAAACTTAAAATATTTAGTTTAATTGTCCAACTTAAAATTTTATCGAAGTTTGTTGCCTTGAAATTTTGAGTTCGCCCAACTTTTCTTTTTTTGTAGTGTAGTTGTTTTTCCAAACTACTGGAGTGTTTTTGCGTGCAAGTGTGCAAACATGGGAAGCAGAGAGAGGCCTGAGCTGGTTGTTGGTTGTTGGTTGTTGGGTTCAGACGAGCGTGTTTGTTGTTGTTTTTGGAGGAGTTTCGTTGGTTTGATTGTCTCGGCTGTCAGCTTGATACCTGGCAACCCCGATGCCCGACTTCTTAGAGACGGGATGAGAAGGTGGGGGCTAAAAAGAGAATAAAATAGTGCAGAAACCTGAAGCTCAATTCCAGGAGTTTGAGAAAAAAGGCAGTCAAGGTATTTTGTAATGATTTTCATAAGCAGATATATTCATTTATCTCAAGAAGTTAATTAGAAAATGTTTCAGGATTCGTATATCAAAGTTTAGATATGTGTGACTTTCTATATGACTTTCAACAGCTGTTTGAAAAAAGGTCTTTATTCTAGTACCATATCATTTCCATGTACAAGTACTGTGCAGTACTTCAGTCTGTGTGTGTGTGTGTGTGTGTGTGTGCGCATTGCATTAATGATGTGTCCTCAAAAAGATAGAAGTACAAGAATGCGTGTTTGTGTCTTCTCGTTCTTCCTACATAGTGGCTTTAACCAGCAAACTGAGGACATTTTTTCTTTAAAGGCCTGTTTGAGGGTTAAGACTTGATTTTAAGGTAATGCATTTGATGAATACATAGTCCTCCCAAAGATAGAAGGACAAGAATGTGTGTGTGTGTGTGTGTGTGTGTGTGTGTGTGTGTGTGTGTGTGTGTGTTCTTGTACTTCCTACATAGTGAGGACCAGAACACGTTTTTAACCAACAGAGTGAGGACATTTTTGCAAAGTGATGTTTTAAGGGTTAAAGGTTACATGATAATGATAATTAACTGAAACTGTATTGTGTGGTTACAAAACTAACTAAAATTATAGTGAAAATGTCCTTCATTTCCGTCTTTGTCAACTTTTTTCATACACGATGAAGATGGATAAGACAAAGGAAATAAAGGCAAAATTTACTGTCACCTCTTTTAAGTGTTTTAAATTAAACTAATACAAACTAAACTAAAACTAAAGCATTTAAAATAAATAAATACGAAACTAAAGCTAGCAAACTCACTAAAAATTTATTAAAACAAACGACAAAATTAAAACTAAAACTAATGAAAAATCCAAAACTATTACAACCTTGCAAGGGAATTCACTGTTCCAATGAGGGTCCTCACAAAGATAGACGTACAAGAGTGTGTGTGTGTGTGTGTGTGTGTGTGACTTGTCAAGCTGTGTATAATGGAAATGTCCCAGGGTAACTTGTTGCACCACAAATGGATTACAGCAATCATGTTATGGCCACAGAGCCCATAGCAATTACATTAGAGCTTACACACAGTGATTTGATAGAACTAATGCCCTCTGCGGAGAGAGATGGGAGATATGACTATAGCCATGAATACATATGTGTTATGGACAAAATGGGCGATAATAGTAGCTCTGGAGTAGTCGCTGCTATTGATCAACGATACATCATTTCATCTGCGGCGAACACGTCTATTACTGAGCAACCACGCTTCTTTACATCTCACTACAGGCCGTTCAGCTCAAGTATACAACTGAATAAACGATTTGACAGACTGCATGTATTCACCGCTTGTAATAAGTCTTTAATACTCTGTAAAGGCTACACTGCAACAACAAAAACAAACTAGATAAAACTAAATAATTTTGATTGTTTTTATTTTGCTGGAAATCCACAAATTAGAAAAAAACAAGCAAACAAAAACATCCAATGTGGTGCAATTTGGTGTCAGTTTACTCCATGTCTACTACAGTAATACTGTATTAACACACTTTACTTTGTAAATAAATCCTACAGTATCTGATAACTGATCATGTGTTGAGAAAGATAATTCTTAGCCCTTTTCCACTGACATGTAAATTAATCTGTCTCGGTTTGAGAACCATTCTGAGCATTTTGGCCAAAAACAACCCAAAAAGTTCTTAGCTGAAACCAAAAATAGCAGGTTAACTTCACCTTAAGGCAGGGATGGGCAACTGGAGGCCCGGGGGCCACATACGGCCCGCACCCTCACTTAAACTACTACAACTACATGCATTTGAGCATGAAATCTGAAAAGTGCAGTGTAAAAATGCACAAAATTACTTCTTGCAATTAATGTTGGTCTGCTGTTTTTGCACTGAAAACAACAGAAATCACAATAAGTGGTTATTTGCATTTGAGCATGAAATATGTTAAGTTACTGCACTGTAAACATATTTAAAATTGCAGTTTCATCATATCTGGTTAAGTGTACGCTCCCATATGTGGCCCTGTGGTAGTGAACATTAAAAACTGTGGCCCCCTGCAGCATTTAAGTTGCCCATCCCTGCCTTAAGTAATAGCCACAGTGGAAATATCATATTCTACAGGTTGGAAAAGAAAAGATGGACTCTTTGTACATTATTATCTTAAATAAAAATATATATGTTGTGCTATCTTGCTAATAGAGTTTACTTGAACTTACAGTTGTACATTGTGCAACACCGTCTGAATATGACACTTAATTATAATGTCATCAATGCCAAAACAAAACATGGGTTATATCACTTGATAGCACCAAGGATCCTCCTGTTTCTTCTATAATATTGACCCTGTGCTAAATAAAAACAATCTAGCCGAAACACACATTTACATGCAATCAAACACTCCGAGGCCTAAACTGCTGCTTTGATTGTGAACCATATGATAACTATGATACATGTGAATGTCCTGGAGTGGCTATCTTCTCTTTATGACCACTGAATTAAATTGCCCACTGTCATATTCATAGCCTCTATCACATCCATCTCTTCCCTATTTGTCCCACTGTTTCTTTTCTACCTCCTCTCCTCTTTCTCCGTCTTTTATCATTAATGCTTAAAATTATTTTTGTGGCGTAGAGTGGGAGTATATTTAAGGACTCCAGCAGGTATACAGCAGCCGTGTGTATTATATCATGGTAAAATATCTTGTAAATCTTCCCTGATGTGCCTGATCGTGCCTTGAAAAGCCTTTTATGTGGCTGCCTGGTAAAAGTCTCGACTATAAGCTCTGACACCGTAAAGATTAATCGCCGATCCTCCTGAGATGCTGCTGCTGCTGGCGCATAAATGGGAAGAGGAAGAGAGATAGAAGATAGATTGAAATATTCATTTACACACACAAATCCGACAACATCACACACACAATCTTTGGTGTTAAGCGCACAAGCAGACCAATTTAAATTTACAGCAGGGTACTTTAGTGGCAGCGCTGTGCATCCCTGTCACATCTCACCGTCCCAACGCCCTGCTGGACCAAACACTGTTTGTTTGCTCTGTCACATAATTTAGCTTGCTGATGAGATGGGGCTGTGGGATACACACACACACACACACACACACATGCACACACACATGCACATACAAACGCACTAATAGCCACGGGTGGGAAGACACTCATAAAAGCGAAGTGCCAGGCTCGACGCTAAAGCCGGAGAGAGCAGAGAGACTTTCAATTTGCAAAATTATACCAGGGTGAATGCATGTTCACACACACACCAGCTACAAAGAATGCATGCAGAGGCATTAGTATACACAAACTCATGTATACACACACACACACACACACATACACGTGTATGCAAGCCCATGCACAAACACTACAAGCACCCGTACACACTCTTACACTTGCCAAAGGATAATTATCTGCCTTCCCTGTCATCTTTTACCTTGGTCGCCCCTTGTTTAGCAAGAACAATTTGTGTGTGTGTGTGTGTGTGTGTGAGTGTGTGTGTGTGTGTGTGTTCTTGTACTTCCTACATAGTGAGGACCAGGACATGTTTTAACCAACAGAGTGAGGACATTTTTGCAAAGTGAGGACATTTCGGCCGGTCCTCACTTCTTTAAAGGCTTTTTTGAGATTTCAGACATTTCATTTTCCTCTTTAAGGCAAAATTTACTGTGACCTCTTTTAATCTCCCACCCAACAAATACCCCATTACAAACTAAACTACAACTAATAAAAACTAAACTAAAACTAGCAAACTCACTCTAAAAACTAACTAAAACTAACTGAATTTAAAAAACAAAAATTAACAACAAAATTAAAACTGAAGCTAATGAAAAATCCAAAACTATTATAACCTTGCAAGGGAATTCACTGTTCCAATGGTGGTCCTCACAAAGGTAGAAGTACAAGAATGTGTGTGTGTGTGTGTGTGTGTGTGTTCTTGTACTTCTTACATAGTGAGGACCAGGACACGAGTTTAACCAACAGTGTGAGGACGTTTTTGCAAAGTGAGGACATTTCGCAAACTCACTCTAAAAACTAAAACTAACTGAATTTGAAAACAAAAATTCACAACAAAATTAAAACTAAAACTGATGAAAAATCATTATAATTGTGCTGCTTTTCAGTGTAATAATATTATATGTAATCCATCAGTCACAGGATAAATACCTTTTACCGCTAATACGTGTACTTTTACTGAAGTGAAACTCAGAATGCAGGACTTTTACTTGTAATGGAGAATGTTTACGTTGTTTTTTTAGTTCTCTTACTTTAGTTAAGGATCTTAATTCTTCTTCTGCGCTGCTTTGTGTTGCTGTGTGTGTGTGTGTGTTGTTTGTCAATGAGCTGCTCTTTAGGCCTGTTGATGATACGAGACCTGTCTGGGAGAGCTCTTCCTCTCCTCCCCCGCCTATATTAGCTCCATAAATCCTGTTCTAGGCGGATTGTTATGGTCATTGTGTGCGCTGTGAGCGATGGTTATTATCTGCTGCTCCGCTCACACTGCTTTATGCGTCTCGTCTGCTCTCCCCCTCCTCTTCCTCTTCCTCTCTCTCTCTCACTCAACCACTTCCTCTTATTACTCTACAGTACACCTTTTTCACTTTTCACCTTCTGTCTTTTGCTCCTTGTTATCTCTCTTTCACTCGCAAGCGTTCACTGCAACACAAGCACAACAATTTAATCCATAAAGCTGCTAAGAAACCTGCACTTGGCAAGTTATTGATGTAGGAATATGTCCATCAATCAGTCTGCATTACAAACCAAACCTACGGCAGATATTTCATGCCCCAAATTTTATGACAACACAGATTTGTCCTTTATGCCCAGCCTCATGGTGTCTGGTGTAGTTACTGTATATCAGGGGTCTCAAACTCAAATTACCTGGGGGTCGCTGGAGGCAGTATCAAAATGACCCAAAAAAGATACAAAATGACAAAAAAAGACACAGAATTACAAAAAAAAATCACAAAATTACCAAAAAAGACACAAAATGACCAAAAATTCACACAATTACTAAAAGAGATACAAAAATATTTAAAAAAAGACACAAAATTACCAAAAAAGACACAAAATGACTGAAAAAAAACACTAAATTACTTTAAAAAAGACACAAAGTTATTTAACAAAAAGACACAAAATGACAAAAAAAGATACAGAATTACCAAAAAAGACACAAAATTACCAAAAAAGACACACAATTATTAAAAAAAGACATAAAATTACCCAAAAAAGACACAAAATTACCAAAAAAAGGCACAAAATTACCAAAAAAAGAATTAAAGGGACCTTACACACACAACACAGTAAAGTGCCATTCATATAAATCTCACATTAAACTTTCATATCAAGGTGAGGGCCACAAAATATCATCACGAGGGCCACAATTGGCCCGCGGGCCACGAGTTTGAAACCCATGCTGTATATCCTCTGAACACACAGGAAGTTTGGAACCAAAAGTATAAAAGCTGTCACCTAAAGAGTCACCAGTAATAAGTGAAGAAACAAACAAAATAATAACAATAATTTCTGTCTCCACCTGTCATAAAAAAGTATCGAGGACATTCTGCCAATTGCCTCGAACTGCAAAGTTTCCAAGTGAAAACTTTGCATCCAAATAGTTGTCAATTAAGTTGAAGTTGTCATTCAGGTGCTTATGGATTCACAATTAAAATGTGCATCTGCTGTAAACTCAATATATTTTCTCCTCTCTCCCCACAGGGACCAGAACACTGTGTGAAATGCCTCCACTTTAAGGACGGTCCTAACTGTGTAGAGAAGTGTCCTGATGGGCTGCAAGGAGCCAACAGCTTCATCTTCAAGTACGCAGAAGCAAACAACGAATGTCACCCCTGCCACGTCAACTGCACCCAGGGGTGAGTACACGCTCAGGACAGCACTGATCACAGGTGGTGAACAAGACAGTTAATGAACAAAACGCTCAAATAAACTGTCATTAACCCTTAATAGGGCACTCATTGAAATACTTGCAAATTCCAAATTTCAACCCTAGAGAATATTGGAGGATATTACATACAGCCAGAATGTGTAAAAAAAAACATACTAAAATAATATTTTGAGAAAAAAGTTTGAGAGATTAAAGTGGCAAATCTAAGAGAAAAAAATGTGCAGATTTATGAGATTTAAAGTGGTGAATCTGGGAGAAAAAAGTTGCTTTTTCCCACTTTTTTCTCTTAAATCTGCAACTTTTTTTGCGCAGATTTGCCACTTTAATCCAGTAAATTTGCTACTTTTTTCTCGAAATATTACCTGAAGTAAAAAAAAGGGTTAACCCTTTTTACTAGAACTATATTTGGTAATTTCAGGTAATATTTCGAGAAAAAGGTAGCAAATTTACTGGATTAAAGTGGCAAATCTGCGCAAAAAAAGTTGCAGATTTACGAGAAAAAAGTGGGAAAAAAGCAACTTTTTTCTCACAGATTCACCACTTTAAATCTCATAAATCTGCAAAAAATGTTCTCGTAGATTTGCCACTTTAATCTCATAAACTTTTTTATCAAATAAAAGCTCCTTGGAACCAAACATCTTATCTGATACATTTCTACCATTTGTCCTCTTAGATAGTGTAGGAGGATGGTGCGTAATCATTAGAGAAATCTATTGGGAGATTGACTGACAAATACAGTCATGGAAAAATTATTAGACCACCCTTGTTTTCTTCAATTTCTTGTTCATTTTAATGCCTGGTACAACTAAAGGTACATTTGTTTGGACAAATATAATGATAACAACAAAAATAGCTCAAAAAAGTTAAATTTAAGAGCTGATATCTAGACATTTTCCATGTTTTTCTTGATAATGATTTTGGTTATTATGAAGAAAACCATGTTAAACGTCTAGATATCAGCTCTTAAATTAAACTCTTATCAGCTATTTTTGTTGTTATCATTATATTTGTCCAAACAAATGTACCTTTAGTTGTACCAGGCATTAAAATGAACAAAAAAAATTAAGAAAACAAGGGTGGTCTAATCATTTTTTCCATGACTGTAGATCACGTATCTTTTTTTTTGTTTAGTTTGGTCTTGGTTGTTTTTTGTTTTTTTCTATTTTATTTATTTATTTATTTATTTATTATTTATTATTTATTTATTTATTTATTTATTTATTTATTTATTTATTTATTTATTTATTAATTCATTTTTTTATTTTTTTAATCATTAATTTATTTATTTATTCATTCATTTATTTTTAATTTTTTCATTAATTCATTAATTTTTAATTTTTAATTTTTAATTTTATTTATTCATTTTTATTTATTTTCATTTATTTTTTCATTTTTTTTGTTTATCTATCTATCTTCCATTTCATTTTCATTATTATATTTTTATTGCCTTAATCTGTTTTTACTGTTTTTACTGCTGCAGCACCTGAATCCCCCCCTGAGGATCAATAAAGGAATATCTTATCTTATCTTATCTTATCCTATGTATAACAAATGTTTTACCTACACACCAACAAACTGATTTCCGTGTATCACACCCTGAACTGCCCACATTCAGCACAAATATCACCTTCTCAAGAGATGGTCGCCGGCTTTTGTGCCCTTCAGCACAATATTAGCTGTAATGCACCATAGAATCCAGTCAAACCTGCTCCGCTGGAGTCCAAGCTGCTGCACAAAAGAGACACGGTTTGTAGCCAGTTGTGAGAGTCCAGGGTACAGATACAGTGTATAAGTTTATTGCACTCGCTTGATTGGCTATTGTATAGAGCTACCATGTTAGTGATGAGCCAATCAGCCCTGCAGGTAGTCACCACATCACCAAGGCTCAAAAGAATCCCCCTGGGCCACTTCCTGCAGTGACTAACAGACTGTTCTTACTGAATCTTCTCATTCTGTCATTGTGAGTGCATTCGGTCTACAACCTGCAAACATTAAATAATAAGCCAACATCTTGCAAGATTAAACCTCTTTAGTCCAGGAGATTTTGGTTCAAATTTGTCAACTTCCTATGCATTCATTTCTGTCTCTGTTTAGCATCTTTCAGTCCGTCCTTACATCACATGCATGGCTCCTTTTTTCAGAAAATGACCAAAAAAAGACACAGAATTATTTTTGAAAGACACAAAATGACCCATATCTTTTACATCGATATATCGCCCAGCCCGAGTCAGAAATGTTCCCTTTAACCCTCTGGAGTCCAAAAAAGACACAAAAGGACAAAAAAAGAGACAAAATGACCAAAAAAAGACACAACAACAGAGACAAAATGACCAAAAAAGACACAAAGAAGACACAAAATTACAGAAAAAGACACAAAATAACTAAAAAAAGACACAACAACAAACCATAAAAGACACAGAAGACACAAAATGACAAAAAAGAGACAAAATGACTAAAAAAGACACATCAACAGACACAAAAGGACCATAAAGACACAAAAAAACAAAACAAAAAAGACACAACAACAAACACAAAATGACTGGGGGAAAAAAGACACAAAATGATCAAAAAAGACACAAAAATGACAAAAAAAGATACAAAATAACTAAAAAAAAATAAAAAATATAAAAAACTGACACAAAAAGACCAAAAAAGACACCAAAAATTAAATAAAGACACCAAAAAGACACAAAATAACTAAAAAAACAACAACAAACACTAAATGACCAAAAAAGACATGAAAAGGATTCAAAAATGGACAAAATAGCTAAAACTATTTTGTACAACCTGCAAACATTAAATAATAAGCCAACATCTTGCCAGATTAATAGAGAGGCATAGCAGAAAATGAGAGAGGAGGAGTGAAAGTGAGAGGAGTCATGAAGGAGCTTGTCCATTCTCCATTGCTCACTAGTCACTGATCGCTCTATGTAATATTCAACAAGGCTTGGTCAGACATCATTTTGTATTTAACTCCACTGGGAGTTTATGTCACTTCCCTTGCATGTTATTTCTCCTCTCTGAGTGACAGCCTGCAGCTCGCTGGAGCACAGCAATGTCGCCGTAAATGGAAAACACCAGGCTGACACTCTGTCACAGGTATAGCTTCATAAGCAGATACGCCTCTCATATATATAAAAAATTAAAAAAACAAGCCGGGAAGGGAGAGAGAGAGGGATGAAACCACTATCCTTTACTTCTAAACAGTCAAAGGAGCTCCAGATTGGGAGCCAATAGTGTCCAGGACACATGGGAGAGAGGAACATCAACAGGAAGACTGATGGAAAACCAGTTCTATCACAAGACACAGAGACTCCTTGTAAAGTAATAACTTGCTACTTTGGGATTTGTCAGAAAAGACACAAAATGACCCAAAAAAGAGTGAAACTGACCACAAAATGACACAAAATGATCAAAAAATTACATAAAAATTAAGCAAAAAAGGAAAAAAATGACCACAAAAGACAGAAAATGATCAAAAAAAGACAGAAAATGACTAAAAAAAGAAACAAAATGACCAAAAAAGGAAACAAAATGACTAAAAGAAGACACAAAATTACCCAAAATACAAAAAATGACCAAAAAATTACGTAAAATTAAGCAAAAAAAGGACTCAAATTGATCACAAAATGACAAAAAATGACCACGGAATGTCACAAAATGACCAAAAAAGACAAAATTACCAAAGAAAATTACATAAAATTAAGCACAAAGGACTCAAAATGACCAAAAAAGACACAAAATGACCAAAAGATTACATAAAATTAAGCAAAAAAGGACTAAAATTGACCACAAAATTACAAAAAATGACCACAAAATGAACAAAAAAGGGGGGAAAATTACCAAAAAAAGACACAAAATGACCAGAAAAGACACAAAATGAACAAAAAAGACACACATTACCAAAAAAAAGGAAACAAAATGACCAAAAGGAGACACAAAATGACACAAAATTACCAGAAAAAACACAAATTCAAGCATCGTAAATGGAAAACACCAGGCTGACACTCTGTCACAGGTATAGCTTCATAAGCAGATCCGCCTCTCAGAAAAAAAAAAAAAAAAAACAAGCCGGGAAGGCAGAGAAAAGAGGGATGAAACCACTATCTCTTGCGTCTAAACAGTCAGAGGAGCTCCAGATTGGGAGCCAATAGTGTCCAGGACACATGGGAGAGAGGAACATCAACAGGAAGACTGCTGGAAAACCAGTTCTATCACAAGACAATGTAGCTTTGTAATGTTGGGACTCATATACACTTGCACACACACACACACACACACAGGCATTGTATGTTTTGACAGACAGTAATAAAGGGTGTAGTGGACAGATAGAGGAATCAATAGATGCTGGCTTATCTGGCTTAGCCTGTAGAGTCAGAGGATGACCAGAACACCACAGAACAGACTGAATCAAGTTACTCTGGTACATCAAATAACTGACAAAGTGCCATTCAGTTAGAATTCACTCAGATTCACTGCTTTACTCACAGAACCTCACAGTAACATGAATGCATCCACAGATTTCATTTTTCTATCAGCGTCTTTATAAGTTACTGTACAGTCGGCCTAAGAGAATATAGCACCGGAAAACAATCAGCCACTGCCAGACAAATAAAAGGGCCGGGACTTTAACGCGTTACTTAAGATTAATTAATTACACAAAAATTAACGCGTTAAAAAAATTGACGCATTGTAATCGCACTTATTTTTGCACCGCGGTACGTTTCTCACTGGATGAGTTTCAGGCGGACCGATTATACTGGAGCACCAACTAGCGTTGATGACTTCAGACAACGAAGGAAGAAGCTGATGAGACCTTTGGTTGGCCCCGTGGATGATGGGACATTTAGTTACTAAAAACCAACGGATGGAAGCGTCCATAAGAGCATGGTTGTGTTGCTAGGCAACAAGGAATTCACATATCACCATAGCAGCACATCCAGCCTCAACTATCACCTCAATGCTAAACATATAGCAGCTAGCGGCTAGTGTGCTAGCTAGCGTGGATTGTGTTTTACTTCAAAAACCAAAGTATTCTAGTTTACAGAAGGTCTACCTACCTATAGGCTACCTGGATTTATGAAATGTACTATATTTATAAATATGCTATTGCTTCACTTGATGGCAAAAAGTGCAGTGGTCTGTTGGACTTGAACAAAAATAAACAATATTTTTGTTGCTTAAGCTGATGTATTCAGTCATTATTCAATGGTATACTAAAAATACATGTGAAGAAAAGTATCATCAAACAGCAAACAGATATACTTGGTATATCATCATCAAACTGAAACTGGCCTCATGGAGTTTACAGCCAGAACTTTAGAGGTAAATTTACAGTAGGGCTCCACGCTGCTTTGTTTTCTAGTCTGGATGGAGTCAACAAGTCTGGATTATTTGGAGCTTTTGGAGACTCCACAGGGTTAACTCATTGCACACGTATTATTCTCAGATATATTGTAGCAAACTATGAATGTTGTTGTTGTTTTTAACTTTATACTTGTCCTGTGATTGTTTACTTAGGTGCATTGGACCAAGACTGCAAGACTGTATTGGCTGGATGGACAGGTAAAAAACATTTCTGTGTACTGCCTTTCATACAAACACCTCGACAGAAAGACACACACTTTCATTTTGTGTCTTTTTGTGTTTTTTTTAGTCATTTTGTGTCTTTTTTTAGTCATTTTGTGTCTTTTTTTGTCATTTTGTGTATTTTTTGGGTAATTTTTAGTAATTTTGTGTATTTTTTGGGTAATTTTGTCTAAATTTTGTGCCTTTTTTTGGTAATTTTGTGTCTTTTTTTTAGTAATTTTATGTATTTTTTGGTCATTTTGTGTATTTTTTGTGTAATTTTGTCATAATTTTGTGCCTTTTTTTGTCATTTTGTGTCTTTTTTTAGTAATTTTATGTCTTTTTTGGTCATTTTGTGTATTTTTTAGTCATTTTGTGTATTTTTTGTGTCATTTTGTGTCATTTTGTGTCTTTTTTAGTCATTTTGTGTCCTTTTTTGTCATTGTCATTGTCACTGACACACACAAACACACACACACACACACACACACAAAAGATCACAGTAAGCAAAGTCTCTGATTAATGGCTAGCTCTAAGGCCCAAAATCCCTGTGAGTGTCCTTAATACCTCTGAGTGTGTATGTGTGTGTGTGTATGTGTGTGTGTGTGTATCTGTGTGTGTGTGTGTGTGTGTGTGTGTTTGTGTGAGTACGCACACAAGCAATTTGCCTGGTTCTTGATAAATTGATGGCGCTTTAGTTTTTGTTCCGAGGCTATTGGGAGAATGGGGGGAGGGGGAGGGGGGAGGGGGGGCAAAATGCCGCTAACAGTTTACAACAAATGGATTCAAGATTTCATAAGAGAAGCAGTTTGGCATCAAGTAGTGCTGAGAGTAGTTGGGTGGTGTTTGGGGGATGATTAAAAAAAAAACTGAGCACAAAAAACAAGGCTGATAGGCAGCGAACCCTCCAGAAGTTGCTGGTGGGTCTGGAGATCTGCAGCTAACGCCGCTGCCAAGAAACTGAAAGAATAAAGTCATGCACTGAGCAGGAGAAGGTAAAAGACAATGTGTGACTTTAGACTCGGAGCATCAGACTGGAAACACAGAAACACATTCAGACTTTATAGCAGCAGAACAAAGAGCAATACAGTTAGATATATACACTGTAAAAAAAAATGTCTGTAGATTTTACAGTGAGAAACTGCTAAACTACGACATTAAATGACCATAAAATGTTGAATGGGTTAACTCTATGGAGTCTTGGACTATTTTGTCCATTTTTTAATCCTTTTTGTGTCTTTTTTGTGTCTTTTTTGTCATTTTGTGTCTGTTGTTGTGTCTTTTTTAGGTTATTTTGTGTTTTTTTTTTGTTATTTTGGTCATTTTGTGTCTTTTTTTCTCGTCATTTTGTGTCTTTTTTCTAGTCATTTTGTATCTTTTCTTGTGTCTTATTTGGTCATTTTGTGTCTATTTTCTAGTCATTTTGTGTCTGTTGTTGTCTGTTTTTAGTTATTTTGTGTCTTTTTTGTCATTTTGTGTCTTTTTGTGTCTTTTTTTGGTCATTTTGTGTCTTTTATTGTCATTTTGTGTCTTTTTTGGTCATTTTGTGTCTGTTTTTGTGTCTATTTTTAGTTAGTTTGTGTCTTTTTTGTCATTTTGTGTCTTTTTTTCAGTCATTTTGTGTCTTTTTTTAGCCCTTTAGTCCGACATAAAACGCGATCATATCAATATACACTAATCAATATTCAGTCCTGGTCCCTTTACTGAGACAAATCGATGCTAAAGGGAGATAAGTATAATTTCAGAAAAAGAAAAATATTCCCACCTTCTAGAGATCTGCTCAAAATCTAACCTTTCCCTCCTGAGACGGTCTCTGGGATTCTGCCAGCAGGATGAAGGGGGATGAATCTGCTGCTGCAGATCAGAACATGTTGCTATCAGCTGACCTGGTGAACAGATCAGCCCTTATCAGATCTCCCCTCGCCGTGGATCGGATACAGGATGCAGTAGGCGCCCAGCTAGCGGCGGGCTGAGCTGCTCCCAGGTGTCACACATCTTGTAAATCTGTTACCGGTTGGAGGTATTGGCTTTTGAGCACGACGGAAAGTGGCTTATCAGGAATGCATGATTACACTAAGCCTTCAAAGGCCACCGTTCCACCTGGCATTAACATACATCTTGTGTAGCGATTGTGTGCATATCTGATTAAGCTGGATTAATCACTTCCTGTCACTTAGTCATGTAATATTTAGTCTGATAAAACTGACAAGTAATACCTCATCAAACTCCCGTTTATCCGTCTCTTTCTTCTCTGTTTATTTTAAAATGTTCTGAGCTGCCTGTTGTTGCCTGCACTGCAAAAAAAAAGCCAACTTGTATTTTTTGGCCTGAAACAGTGATTTAAGTTGGTAAAACTTGGAAATATAAATTATTGACATTTAGGGCAATAATGTAAGTTAGCGCAACAAAGGAAGCCAGTTGTCTGCTCAAAAACAAGTTGGTGAGTTGTTGTTACTTATATCTTTAAGTTGGGGTTCAAAACAAGGGACAATAGTTCTGATAACTCTTATTTCTTTGTTGTGAAATGCGGGAAAGTGGTTAAATTCGGTCATTAGCGAAAGCTAGCGGCTAACTGATGCTAGCGGCTAACTGGCGCTAGCGGCTAACTGACGCTAGCGGCTAACTGATGCTAGCTGCGCTGCTTGTTACAGCTACAAGAGTAGCCATTAGCATATCAATGCTAGCTCAAAATTGTGGTCGCAACGTTAGCTGACATCATAGCGGCGTTACAATCGTGCCAATTCAGCACATTGTAGAAGTAAGGATTAAAAGTTATTACAATGTAAAATTATAAGTTCAAAAATCAGAATTCAGAGTTGAGCAAACTCAAAAACAAAACTTAAAATATTTAGTTTAATTGTCCAACTTAAAATTGTATCCAAGTTTATTGCCTTGAAATTTTGAGTTCACCCAACTTTTCTTTTTTTGCAGTGTGATTGGCTCGTTGTGAAGGTATTTTTAGATTCTGACCGTTGTAATGGTGGAGAAACGTTGCATTTATTGTAGTCAAATGCTTCACTGAGCATGTATATAGGTGGCTTGCTGGGCGACCTTTAGAACTGTACGTCTTGAGAACATTATATGTGCAGCTGGGTTAAACCAGTTAGTCCAGTCAGTTGGAAAGACCATGTATGTGAAGCGTGCGGATCACATTAGACAAATACAGTGGGTCTTGATGCTAAAATGACTTTTGGTTGTGTGTCAAATTGTTGGTGACCTTTCCTGTTGAATGATAATTTACTTTATTTATAAACTGAGAATCTGACACCCACTTGCACAAACTTTGCAGGATTGGTTTTTAATTAAATCTGCTGGTAAATATGAAGCTACAACCAGAAGAAGCAGAACTTCTGATTATTTTGCATCTCTTATTTGGCTGTATTAGGCTCAATTTTAAGGTGATAGAGAAGATACTGATCTGTGAAGTTAGCGCAAGAATCCCTTTATACCTTCATTGTTTAATCTAGACAGAAATACTTTTTTTTACAAAAAGCATAAAAGACAATGATCTGCGGTCTTGTTGGTTGTTTTTGACATTTTTGTGTATATACAGGTGAAACAAAGGAGAGATAAATGTACATTTATGAACGTTAGAGGGTCTGTTATGTTGCTAAGCTAAGCTAATCCTCTCCAGGTCCTCTGAACAGGTATAAAAGTGGTATTGATCTCGTCAACTAACTCTCCACATGCCCCTTTTAGGCTGCCAATTCTGATTAGTCCAACCAAATGCTGAACAAGACATTTAATGAACAAAACGTTCAAATAAACTGTCATTAAACCAAACCGCTAAATGTCCTTTTTTTATATCTATATAACGTTATATATAACTTTATTGACACGTTGCCGTGGATACGCATTGTTCTGCTTCTCTCCTGATGACGGCTCGCCTTGTTAGTGACCTGTCAATCAAAGCTAGCCCCGCCCCAAATCATGCGATTCTTTATCTTCTATTTTCTTCTAAATGGGGCCATTATTTACACTATTAATATCAGATTGTCTTGAAGAAGATTTTTTTTACTAGTAATTGAGACCATAGTGTTGTCCTAAAAAACATTTCTGAGGTAATAAATCAAATGAGAAGTTTTCTCATTTTGCTTTGAAATGAATGGACAAAAATGCTTTTGCAGCCAAACTTGGAATTTTCGGTAGAATGCAGCTTAAGGCACTTCCTGGTTCGCCTCCCTGCTCAGACCAGGAGGTTGCCACGTTATTTGCGAGACCAACACACAAATACTAATAATAAGAGAGGAAGTGGACCGTATCATCAGAAACACTCCTCTCACTTTAGTCCGAAAGTAATCGAATCATGTTTAGCAAAACGCAGAACAACTTTGCTTCAGTATGTAGAATCTCTGCAGCGAGAAAAAGGCAGTTCTTCCTCCATCATTGTTTAGAATTCACTCACTGCTGCCGTCCCTTATTGTACACAGTACACAGTATACTGCTGCTGCTCTGTTAATGGCACTACAATCTCCTCCCATTTCGTTCTGCAATGCTGCATTGCAATGTGAATTCACAGCCTCCGGACGCCAATATTACGCCTTTTTGAATCAGTATGATTGTCCTCGGGTGAAATGACGGCAGATCTCGTTACGGCACTATTGTGGAAACCCAGTACTTAAAAGGCTTATGCATGTATATATTTATATTTATTTATGTCTGACGTATCTGTGGATATTAACATAAAAATGTTCAATGTGAACAATCTACGTAACAGTGAGACATTATGTAAAATACCTCAAATGTTAAGCATTTTTTACAGCTTTTTCTTACACACACACACACAGTATGTTTTCAATTACATTTACTCACTTTGTTTAGTGATTTCTACTCAGTTTTTCCACTTTTTCTACTCCAGTTTTTGTGGTAATTGTATAGTAATTGTAGTGTGTGTGTGTGTGTGTGTGTGTGTGTGTATATATATATGTATGTATGTATGACGTATCAGTGGATATTAACATAAAAATGTTCAATGTGAACAATCTATGTAACAGTGAGACATTATCTAAATTACCTCGAATGTTAAGCATTTTTTACAGCTTTTTCTTGTGAGTCACAAATGCACACACACACACACACACACACACACACACGCACACACACACACACTCACACACACACATGCACACACACAGTATCTGCACTGAGCTCATAATTGCCAAAATATGTGCAAGTGTACAATAAGTGTAAAACCAGTCAGTACAACACATTTTTTTAAGTAAATCATAAGAAAATTTGCACTTATATCCTACAAATGTTTTCAATTATATTTATATTTTTAGTTTGTTTAGTGATTTCTACTCAGTTTTTCCATATAATGTGGTTAACATAATATTTCAGTTACATTTACTCAATTTATGTGGTAATTGTATATGTATATATATATATATATATATATATATATATGACATATCAGTGGATATTAACATAAAAATGTTCAATGTGAACAATCTATGTAACAGTGAGACATTATCTAAATTACCTCGAATGTTAAGCATTTTTTACAGCTTTTTCTTGTGAGTCACAAATGCACACACACACACACACACACACACACACACACACAGTATCTGCACTAAGCTCATAATTGCCAAAATATGTGCCTGGCAGATTTATTAGTGCAGCTCTACTTCTCAACAGCTCTTTACAATCACGCATTACAAGTCCTCAAAATAGTGATTTTTCATCCTGTGCAAGCCGAAAAGAGAGAGAGAGAGAGAGAGAGAAAAAGAGAGAGAGAGATGTGGGGGAGATAGAGAGTTCTTCTTCTCTTCCCATGAAGCTGGCTGCCTGCGATAACATTTTATGGGGTGTATCCTTGCAGTTTGTGATATACTGCAGTTCTGAATAACAGCCTTTTCCCCTGAATTAGGACAGAGTCTTAGTATGCCTTGACCAAATTAAGTTCTTTTATTACGCCAGAATAAAAAAAAAAAGAAAAAAGGAGGAGGGAAGCAAACTCTTTCCGCTCATTTCTGCAGCAGCTCAGTAGATAGTTTAGGGAGCATATCGGGAAAATTATTGAGAGGCTTGATTTCAAGTGACAGCGTCAGAGTGGTGCTGAGAATTCACTTTGATGGTTATTTCCATGTTTTTGATCTCAGCCTGGATTTTAATGAGAGGGCATAGAGGGATATTTGTTACCAGAGGAGTCTCACTGAGAAAAACAGACAGAAAACTGAAGGTGAAGAGGTTTTCTAAGGATCGCCCACATAAGCATATACTTTCGAGACGTGTTTTTTTTTGTTTATTTGCTCTCTTGTGTTCTACTTCAAGTATAGACGTGAAGCATCTTTTTGTCCTCATCCTCTCTAATCCCACTCAGACGTCATCGTCTCTCCTCTCTCGGAGATAATGTTTCATGCTTCCTCATCGCCTGCATCCTCTTCTGTCTTAATCGTCTACTCATTTTCCGCCTTCTTCTTCTTCTCCCCCTCCACTTTACTGTCTTCAGAACCCCTCTGATCGCAGCAGGGGTTATCGGCGGCCTCTTCTTGGTGGTGATCATGGTGCTGAGCGTAGCGGTGTCTGTGCGCCGGAAGAACATTAAGAAGAAGAGAGCACTCCGACGCTTCCTGGAGACAGAGGTGAGCTTGGCAGCAGATGAAAAAGAAGTAGAAACTTCTGCCCGTAGCTCTGAAAGATGCTGCTGTCGGGAGACTGTGCATGACTGTGCATGTGAAAGTTGTATGATACTTCCTTTGCACTCTAAACTCTTAATGTTGTATCATATCGGACTGAAAACAAACAATAAATTACTTAAAAAAGACAGAAGACGAGCAAAAATACACAGAATTACCAAAAAAGACAGAAAATTATTTTAAAAAGACACAAAATTACTAATAAAAGACACAAAATGACTGAAAAAAACAATAAATTACTTGAAAAGACTCAAAATGAGCAAAAAATACACAGAATTACTAAAAAGACACAAAATTACGAAAAAAAAACAATAAATTACTTAAAAAGACACAAGATGAGCAAAAATACACAGAACTACCAAAAAAGACACAAAATTATTTAAAAAAGACACAAAATGACTGAAAAAAACAATAAATTACTTAAAAAGACACAAAATGAGCAAAAAAGACACAAAATTACTAAAAAATAAAGACACAAAATGACAAAAAAAACAATAAATTACTTTAAAAAGACACAAGATGAGCAAAAATACACAGAATTACCAAAAAAGACAAAAAATAATTTAAAAAAGACACAAATTGACCCCAATAACCCCACAAAATTACTAAAAAAAAGACACAAAATGACTGAAAAAACAATAAATTACTTAAAGAAGACACAAATTGACAAAAAAATACACAGAAGACACAAAATTATAAAAGAAGACAAAAAAGTATTAAAAAAAGACACAAAATTACAAAACAAAAGACACAAAATTACCAAAAAAAGAAACAGAATTACCAAAAAAAGACACAAATGACAGGAAAAAAAACCCTAAATTACTTAAGAAAAGATACAAAATTACAAAATAAGACAGAAAAAATACCAAAATAAGACACAAAATGACCAAAAAAGACACAAAATGACCAAAAAAAAAGTAATAAAAGGGACCTTCCACACACAACAAGGTAAAGTGCCATTCATATAAAACTCACATTAATCTTCCATATCGATATGAGTTTGAGACCCATGCTTTACAGACTCAAATCATTACAAACATAGTGGAGTAAAGTAGTAAAAAGATGAAAAGAAAATTATTAATGTATGTTATTAAGTACAGAAGAATTGTTGTTTTTTTAAGTAAAAGTTGCAGAATTATCTTTGACAGATTTTGCACATAATTGGCAGTCTTTAAGACGAATATTCCATTAATTTGAGAAGAAAACAGGATCAAAACAGAGGAAATGCCTGAGGACGCTTCTCTGAATCTGTATGATTACATTGTTGCGTGTGTGTGTGTATTCTTACCACACACACACTGGACAGATACTGTAGAAAATAAGAGAAAGCCAGACTGAAAGACAGAGAAAAGTATCAAAATGACCTAAAAAAGACACAAAATTACTTCAAAAAGACAGAAAATGACCAAAAAATACACAGAATTATCAAACAAGACACAAAAGTATTTAAAAAAAAGACACAAATTTATTTAAAAAAGACACAAAATTACCAAAAAAAGACACAAAATTACTAAAATAAAGACACAAAATTACCAAAAAAAAGAAACAGAATTATCAAAAAAGACACAAAATTATTTAAAAAAGACACAAAATTACTTCAAAAAGACACAAAATGACCAAAAAATACACAGAATTATCAAACAAGACACAAAAGTATTTAAAAAAAAGACACAAATTTATTTTAAAAAGACACAAAATTACCAAAAAAAGACACAAAATTACTAAAATAAAGACACAAAATTACCAAAAAAAAGAAACAGAATTACCAAAAAAGACACAATATTATCAAATAAGACACAAAGGTATTAAAAAAGACACAAAATTACTAAAAAAAAGACTCAAAATGAGCAAAAAATACACAGAATTACTAAAAAGACACAAAATTACGAAAAAAAAACAATAAATTACTTAAAAAGACACAAGATGAGCAAAAATACACAGAACTACCAAAAAAGACACAAAATTATTTAAAAAAGACACAAAATGACTGAAAAAAACAATAAATTACTTAAAAAGACACAAAATGAGCAAAAAAGACACAAAATTACTAAAAAATAAAGACACAAAATGACAAAAAAAAACAATAAATTACTTTAAAAAGACACAAGATGAGCAAAAATACACAGAATTACCAAAAAAGACAAAAAATAATTTAAAAAAGACACAAATTGACCCCAATAACCCCACAAAATTACTAAAAAAAAGACACAAAATGACTGAAAAAACAATAAATTACTTAAAGAAGACACAAATTGACAAAAAAATACACAGAAGACACAAAATTATAAAAGAAGACAAAAAAGTATTAAAAAAAGACACAAAATTACAAAACAAAAGACACAAAATTACCAAAAAAAGAAACAGAATTACCAAAAAAAGACACAAATGACAGGAAAAAAAACCCTAAATTACTTAAGAAAAGATACAAAATTACAAAATAAGACAGAAAAAATACCAAAATAAGACACAAAATGACCAAAAAAGACACAAAATGACCAAAAAAAAAGTAATAAAAGGGACCTTCCACACACAACAAGGTAAAGTGCCATTCATATAAAACTCACATTAATCTTCCATATCGATATGAGTTTGAGACCCATGCTTTACAGACTCAAATCATTACAAACATAGTGGAGTAAAGTAGTAAAAAGATGAAAAGAAAATTATTAATGTATGTTATTAAGTACAGAAGAATTGTTGTTTTTTTAAGTAAAAGTTGCAGAATTATCTTTGACAGATTTTGCACATAATTGGCAGTCTTTAAGACGAATATTCCATTAATTTGAGAAGAAAACAGGATCAAAACATAGGAAATGCCTGAGGACGCTTCTCTGAATTTGTATGATTACATTGTTGCGTGTGTGTGTGTATTCTTACCACACACACACACTGGACAGATACTGTATAAAATAAGAGAAAGCCAGACTGAAAGAGAGAGAAAAGAGACTTCCTGTCTCCAGATGGTGACTGCGGAGGTGGAAAAAGTGTCAGAAACTGCGAGGCTCAGGTGTTGACTTTACCTCAGTACACTGGAGAGGAAACACTTTTGTTAGAAAAAGGAAAGGGACCGTCCATTAGAAGAGGAGGAAACACTCTTTCTTTGTGTTAGAGCAAGAAGAACACATCATCCAATACACTCGTGTGAGAAAAAAGGTCTAGTTTCACCGCTTTCTCTCTCATACTCCAGTATCAGTGAAGTGTCTTTGCCGATAGCTTATTTTTTATGATAGAATACTAATGATATTATTATGCTTACATTCATCTCACCTATGGCATTCACTGTTTCCTGATTACTTAATTACGTCTCTCTATCTTAACATTTTCTCTAATGAAGACTTGCTTTAGCGTGAGAAGGAAGCCTGCTGTCATTCTTAATGCGAAACAAAGTTAAATGTCATCTGGTGCATTTTAATTCCAAAGAAAAAGTCTTTAATAACTATAAGAAACTCTTTAAGAGTGATACAAGGAGCTAAAAAAATTAACAGCCCAATTAATTAACCCTCTGGAGTCCATGTATTTATTGAAAATACACATGTTTTATTTACAGTAATAACTTTAAAATGTGAATTTTCTTTCTACATTGAAAACTATTACTATTTGTAATTCACATGCACATAGACTGTTTTGTAGTTTTATTAGGGCCTCGGGGCAATTAGCACTGGTCCCTACAGCATTAGCTGTAGGGACCAGTGCTCGAGGACACAAAATTATTTTAAAAAGACACAAAATGACACAAAAAAGACACAAAATTACAAAAAAGACACAAAATGAGTGAAAAAACAATAAATTACTTTAAAAAAAGACACAAAATGACCAAAAAATACACAGAATAACCAAAAAAGACACACAATTGTTAAAAGAAGACACAAAATTACCAAAAAAAGTAATTAAGGGGACCTTCCACACACAACACAGTAAAGTGTCATTCATATAAAACTCACATTAAACTTTCATATCAAGGTGGGGGCCACAAAATATCGTCACGGGAGCCACAATTGGCTAATACTGACCTGAGAGATCAATACATATTAGAATAGAATAGAATAGAATAGAATAGAATGCCTTTATGTCACTATACACATGTACAATGAGATTTGAAAGCTGACTCCAAAAAGTAGTGTGACAATAAATAAAATATATATAAAATATAAAAATATACAATATAAACATAAACATACAAGGGCAAGTAAATGTAAAGAAAAATATGTACGATATAATGTAAACATAGGCAAGAAAGGGAGGTAAGGTGCAGTCTTCAATTTGCCAACAGCAGATATGATGCCATGCAGGGATCATAAATATATTACACCTTGAAGTGTTGATGTTGTCCAAAGTCTATATTTGATCGTTTGATGAGACAATTTGATACACAGTTGACTAGCAGCACCGGGGCCTGTCATAATGTAACTACCTCACTCCACTGACTGATGTTTGATGTTTTCTCATCATTATTCTATGATTAAAGTGGTAAAAATACCACAGAAGGAAATGGTCTGGTTGGTTTCAGCACCTCCTGTAGAGAGAGCAGGTGGACAGCTCCACTGCTGCAGCCGCTACATCTTCAGCACCACGAGGTGGACAGCTCCCTGTTCGCTCTGTGGGAGAGAGGACCACGGGGTGGGGGTGTGTGTGTGGGGACAGATAATTTTTAAGACATCTGTATTGTCCTGTGTGTGTGTAGGTGTGTGTGCGTGTATGTATGTGTGTGTGTGTGTGTGTGTGTGCATGTATGCATGTGTGCGTGTGTGTGTTTATGCATGTGTGTGTGCGTGTATGTATGTGCGTGTGCTTGTGTGTATTATGTGTGTGTGTGTGTTTGTGTATATACATGTGTATGTATGTGTGTGTGTGTTTGTGTTTATGTGTGTGTCTGTGTGTTTATGCATGTGTGTGTCTGTGTGTGTGTCTGTGTGTGTGTGTGTGTGTGTATGTATGTGTGTGTGTGTGTTTATGTATGTGTGTGTCTGTGTGTGTGTGTATGTATGTGTGTGTGTGCGTGTATGTGTGTGTGTTTGTGTTCATGCATGTGTGTGTGTGTGTTTATGTATGTGTGTGTGTGTGTGTGTGTGTGTGTGTGTATGTATGTATGTGTGTGTGTGTGTGTGTGTTTGTGTTTATGCGTGTGTGTGTTTATGTGTGTGTTTATGTATCTATGTGTGCGTGTGTTTATATGTGTGTGTGTGTGTGTGTGTGTGTGTGTGTGTGTGTGTGTGTATGTATGTATGTGTGTGTGTTTATGTGTGTGTTTATGTATCCATGTGTGCGTGTGTTTATATGTGTGTGTGTGTGTGTGTGTGTGTGTGTGTGTGTGTGGGACATCTGTATTGCCCTGTGTGTGTTTATGTGTGTGTTTATGTATCTGTGTGTGTGTTTATATATGTGTGTGTGTGTGTGTGTGTGTGTGGCCCCGCCCCTCCTGTCTCCAGCCTGCAGAAGCTGATTTGTTATTCCATTTAAATGAAGAATGGCTATTGTTTTTAATCAAACGGTAACCATGAGCCAGAGGACAGAGGCTGCCGACCAGCCGGCCTGATTTACTCTCCTCTCTCCTCCTCTCTCCTCCTCCTCCTCCTCTTCTAATCTCCCTCTCTTTTCCTAATTCTCCTTATATTGCTCCCTCTCTTATGCTTTAGCATTTCCTGACTAATTCAGCCTCTCGCTTCTCCATCGCTGTCTCGTTGTTGTTGTTGTTATTTCTGCTACAGTTCCTCTCCCACTCCACATATTCCTCCCTCCTTCCCTCCTTCCCTCCCTCCCTAATATAATCTTTCTCCCTCTCTTGCTGTTAAATCTCTTCGTTCCTCCACTTGAGGAGTAATGAGACAACAAAAGTGTCAACTCCTTTTCAGGCTCCCGCAATTATCCACCTCCCCCACCTCTTTCTCCCGCTCTTCATCCACCTATCTCCATCTCTCCTCCTCTCTTCACATATTAAATCTCTCACTAGTGATATTGAAGTGGTAACAGCTCTCAAGGGTTTGGATTTGTCTTGTTTGAAAAATGTCATTGTAACCCCATCAGCACCTGAAGTACTGGGTACTAACTGTATTTAAAACCCTTTTTTTTTAGGTTTTAAAGCAATTGCATTATTAAAATGCATGCTATAATTGCACTATTTTCCGAAATTAGCCTTATTCAAAGAAAAACTCTAATTTCCAGTAACTCCGTGGTAATTGTTATGATGAAAGCTTGGTTTCATAGTATGTCTTCCTGGAAATTAGGTCACGGTTTTTAGAAACGGCCTTTTTTACAGCTGAGTAAAGGAACAGCCGTGTAGCTATTGAATGTTAGAAAATGTAAAACCTACTTAATCTACTTACAGTAAGAGTGGTTTGTGTTGCTTTTCATCCATTAAATAACATATTTGCTCGACAATTTAAGTGATATACCATATTTAAACAATTTCAACATTAAAACACGGTAAAGGTATTCAAACCCTTTATTTTAGCTTATTTAAAAATCTCATTTAAGTTTATTTGGAAGATACAAATACATTGATTGAAACAATGAGACTTACCAACAATAATAACTATTTTTGTTCGACAATGACATTTCTCATTTTTTCTTCACAATTACTTTTTTTATTTTGAAAGTGCAGTACAGTGAGAATGATCTTTTTTTATACATATATACACAAGCTTTTATTGCACACTTAAACTATTATACAATGTACCCATGCCGGGTTCCTTTTGTGTACAATGAGATATTGTTTGAACAAAAAATAGCTAAAAATTGTTCCGTCATTCATCGTTATAAATTGATCAATTTATTATCAATTTGACAAAGGGGCCACAGCAGGGGCCAAGGGCTTCTTCACAGGGGCAGTGGCCCCTGGAGGCCCCTGTGTAGAACCGCCACTGGATATAGATATATAAATATAGAGGAATTTATGGCATTGTGTTTTGTACGGTGGATAAATGACCAAATAAGAAGAAGACTTAAATTAGCAGTTTAATAAAATATTGCACGGTTATTGCACAAGAAAAGGAAGAAGAAGTGAGGAGTTGAGAAGGACTGTGTGAAAAATGAATTAATCTCATTGCAAGGAGCTTGTGCCATAGGGTTTGGGGTGCAGTACCAATTGATTGAATTACTTTTGTTTTTACTGTGTTTTTTAGCTGGTGGAACCTTTAACACCCAGTGGAACAGCTCCCAACCAAGCCCAGCTACGGATCCTCAAAGAGACGGAGCTCAAACGGGTGAAGATCCTCGGCTCCGGGGCCTTCGGAACCGTTTACAAGGTAAAAAAACACACACAAGCATGTCATTAAACCTCTATAGTCCAGGAGGTTTTGGTTCAAATTTGTCAACTTCCTATGTATTCGTTTCTGTCTGTTTATCATCTTTCAGTCTGTCCTTACATCACATGCATGGCTCCTTTTTCTCCACACAAACTTGGCTATCAGTCAGATTTCTCATTTTATTTTAATTAACAAAGTATAAAGCTGCCAGGAACCCAAAATACAAACAAAAGACACAGGTTTTTTTTTTTTTTTTTACCATTTATACACACTAAAACAGCAGAAAAAATAATAAATAATAAAACGACAAAACAGTCTATTTGCATGTAAATTAAAAATAGTAATAGTTTTCATTGTAGAAAGAAAATTCCCATTTTAAAAATGGTCTAGAAACATAAATGGCACACTGTGAAAGCTCCTATGATTGAACTTTCTCAGCTTGTCTACATATCATATATAAATAAAGTTATTACTGTAAATAAAACGTGTATTTTCAATAAATAGATGGACTCCAGAGGGTTAAATCAAGTGTTTGCATGTGTTTCAGTTTGTTCTTGGACAAATAAATGAATATACTTCTAAAGTTGAGATCGTGATGTGAGATCTTGAAAAAAAAAAAAAAAAAAGGCGGACAAGAGAGACGAATGGCAGGATCATTAATGACAGGAAATGAGATGGAAGGCTGGAGGCGGGGGGATGAAAAGAATAAGTAATAGCAGACACTGAGACCCTTGGGGTTACAGTGAAATAAGAGGTAGCTGAGGTCACCAGCGGTGTGACTATGAGCTGGGGAGAAGAGGAGAAAGACACGCTGAAATTAGAAAGAACAGACTCTCTCTCTCTGAAATCATCATTGGTCATTTTGTAGATCCATCCAGTCACATTATTGCACATTTCTGGGTCAGAGGTGTGTTACCAGGCGCTCAGATGCCCTTTTTTATAAAGCAACATCTTGTCCACTTACCAGGGGGATCTCCAGGCATGGAGGAACGTGGTGTCCATTTAGGGAGGGGATGGGCAACTTAAATGCTGCAGGGGGCCACAATTTTTCATGGCCACTACCACAGGGCCACATATAGGAGCGTGCACTTAACCAGATAGCCAAGGCAAGGCAAGTTTATTTGTATAGCACAATTCAACACAAGGTAATTCAAAGTGCTTCACATAAACATTAAAAACAGCTAGACACAATTGAAAACAGTCAAAACAGTCAATTTAAACAGGGGAATAGAAATAAAAATACAAATAAGATAAAATAAGATACAGCTGGATAAGAAAATAGATAAAATAATAAAAAGCACAAGTCTAACTTTGCGTAGTTAAAAAGTAAAGGCAGTAGAGTAGAGCAGATAAGTGTTAAAGTTTAGAGTACGCTGCAGTAAACAAGAGTGTTTTTAGTCCTGATTTAAAGGAGCTGACCTCAGATCTACAGGTAGTTTGTTCCACAGGTGAGGAGCAGAATAACTGAAAGCTGCTTAGTTCTTGTTCTTGGGACACGCAACAAGCCAGTTCCAGATGACCTAAGGTAGGGGTGTCAAACTCTGGCCCGCGGGCCAAATTTGGCCTGCAGTGTAAATTTATTTGGCCCGCGAGGCAATACCAAATTATTATCTTATTATTTTTCTATAAAAGCTGACCCGCCGGTATTATACGGCGCATTTACAGCTAATACTACAAATCCCACAATGCCCTGCTGTTGTTTTGGCGCGTCAATCAGGACAGGACCCAGAAACGCTCCTCTGTGACAGTCGTCATAGCAACCTCAAGCTAGAGCTGTCTCCCAGCTACCCCTTCCCAAAAATGTCGAAAAGAAAGGCAGAATTTATTAACCTGTTGAAAAAGTTTATTTTGATATTTAAATCAGAAGGATGCAAATAGAAAAGAGGCATACGATTTTTATTTATTTTTTATTTAATAAATCAATGACATTGATGTGTTTTTTATTTTAAATTTGATTTTGCATGTCTGCACTATTTAGTTATATATTGTATGTTTATAAGCGTTGCTGGTTCCATATTTAATGTTAAAGCAAAACATGTTTGGTATATATTAAAAGGTTTATTTGTTCAATGTTGGCCCGCGATTTTATTTAAGTTTTAAATTTTGGCCCATTGTGTATTTGAGTTTGACACCCCTGACCTAAGGGGTCTGGATGCTTCGTAGAGAGGGTGCAGATCAAGCAAGTCATTTGGTCCGAGACCATTCAGTGCTTTGTAGACCAGCAGTAAGATTTTAAAATCTATCCTCTGACTCACAGGAAGCCAGTGTAGTGATTCAAGGACCGGTGTAATATGGTCCAGTTTCCTGGTGTTTGTGACGACTCTGGCGGCAGCGTTCTGGATCAGCTGCTATGATGAAACTGCAATTTTAAATATGTTTACAGTGCAGTAACTGATTACTGTGCCACTGACTATGTGGCCCCCGGGCCTCCAGTTGCCCATCCCTGATTTAGGGTCTCATGGGTGACCCAGACAAACCAAACTTCAGCAGCTCCATTGCATGATCTCAATATTTCAGGCACAATTCAGAAGCCATGGCTAATATTTGGAGGTTAACATTCTGGTTGACTTGTAATTTGAGCAGTTTGCTTTGCTGCTTGCTTCTCTTTTCAGCAAAATGCTTCAATACAAGTTCCTCTTCAGTGTAACTCTTACACAAGCTGTTCAGTGTTAAGCTCTTTAAAGAAGATGGAAAAGACGGAAAGTTAATGTAAACAACTCGGGTTACAAAATAATCTCAGAGTCTGCTTTGCAAATCTTGTGAGGAATGAGAGTTTTATTGGGAATAAGATGCTTTTTGGAATGCACAAAATGGATTTAGGTAGAGACACACTGAATGTAAGCTATGGTGTAAGATTGTTTCACTGGGAAGCTTTCCATTTGGGTAAAAAGTGGCCGCTGGAAAAGTTTCAGTTCTATCCATTGACTGTATATTAATAATGGACGTACGACTCTCTACACCTCAACCTGACTGACTCAAGTTAGCATTAACTGGGATGTTAGTTTTGGCAAAAAACTAAAACAAAATGTACGTTACTTACCTCAGAAAACTGAGCAGCGACTCCTTGGAGTGTCTGTTAGTCCAACCAAACACTGAACAAGACATTTAATGAACAAAACGTTCAAATAAACTGTCATTAAGTGAAAATACAGTGAAAGGGTCAAAGTTATGAGACCAAACCGCTAAACGTCCTTTTTTATATCGATAAAACGTTATATATAACTTTATTGACATGTTGCCGTGGATACGCATTGTTCTGCTCCTCTCCTGATGACGGCTCGCCTTGTTAGTGACCTGTCAATTAAAGGTAGCCCCGCCCCAAATCATACGATTCTTTATCTTCTATTTTCTTCTAAATGGGGCCATTATTTGAACTATTAACATCAGATTTTCTTGAAGATGATTTTTTACTAGTGATTGAGACCATAGTGTTGTCCTAAAAAACATTTCTGAGGTAATAAATCAAGTGAGAAGTTTTCTCATTTTGCATTGAAATGAATGGACAAAAATGCTTTTGCAGCCAAACTTGGAATTTTGGGTAGAATGCAGTTTAAGGCACTTCCTGGTTTGCCTCCCTGCTCAGACCCGGAGGTTGCTGCCTGGTTCTATCCAATCAGCAGAAAAAGGTTCCTGCTCTTCGACAGGGACAAAAAATGGCGGGTCAATCGGCGGGGCAACTCACATTAAATTTAGGGACGTTTCGGGGAGGGAGACCAGCCTCATTCTGGGTATTTTACTATAGTGTAAATGCACCTCAGGACTCTTCCACCTGAGGTATTCCAACTGAATGTCACATTGAACTCCAACACGTTCTGTTTTTACACCGGAGAGTGAATTTAATCATCATATAATCTGAAAACATTTGCAATTCAGACGTTGTTGACTTTAAACAGGCAAGAATAAAATGGGAAAACATGTTTTTGGAGTCAGAAAAAGTCCATTAAACACGGCACAGTCTTGTTGTGGGGCAATCAGGAACAACATGTCCCCTTGTTTTGTAGTTTTACAGTAAGTGTGTCGCATGCATTCAGGGCAATTAGTGTGATGGTGGAACACAGTCAGGAGCTCAAAGAGCTGCAGCAATTGGATACAGATATAATGCTGAAAGTCTGAGGTGTTTACCAAACAGTCACTGTGACATAAATGTACCTTACATATCCCGAATGCAGCTAATTTGAGGGAAAAAGCGATTATTTCTGCTGAATAATAATCATGTAGTCAAGTGGAGGTGTTTCAAAAGGAGACATCACATTGATATTAGAGCTTTGGGAGGGCAGGTGTTTAAACTCTCTGGGGATATTTAGTCACATCAGGGCAGAACAAAGGTGGAACACTATGAAACATTTGGAAAAAAGGTGCATAGGCTCTTGATTTCCCTTCCTCTTTTAAATGCTTTGACCACTTTGGCAGCTGCTAAATCACTTTAATCCCACCTGAAATTAGATACTTCAAAATGATTAAATAGTTTTGCCCAAGTCTTTTTTGAAGGACAAAATCACAGTTAATCATACAGCATGCAGGACATTCTCACACGGCGCCAGAGAGAATATGGAACGTGGTTATTAGGAAAGATGACAAAGTGGAAATTCAGGGTGAAAAATCCTTAATTTAGTAATTGAGATTCCTTCTGCTCACCCCGTCACATTTTACTTTGAACTCTATGATATGAGTTTTGGGCTAGTTTGTTGGTTTTTGACTCATTCATTCATTCTGCCTGTATTTATCACATAAAAAATGTTTACCATGCCATGTTGGTGTCATTTTTTTCAGCACAACCTCACCTATACGACCTGATCATTATTATTTTAATTTTGACTTACTGGATCAACATTTTGAACACAAAAAAACACACAAAAACGCACACACAAAAACACCAAAAACTTTTTTTTAACCAAAAACACACACACAAAAAAAAATCCTACATAAAACCCACATAAAAACACACAAAAACCCCACAAAAAAAAATACAAATACAAATACAAAAAACACATAAATAACACAAAAAAACATTTTTTTTAACCCAAAACACAAAAAATACAATTTTTTTTTTGCAAAAAATCCCATATAAAACCCACACAAAATACACACAAAAACATGCATGGAAAACACACAAAAACCCCACAAAAATACAAAAAACACATTTAAAAAAACACATAAATAACACAAAAAACTTTTTTTTAACCAAAAACACAAAAAATACAAAGCAATTTACAAAAAATCCTGAATAAAACCCACACAGAAAAACACACAAAAAACCCCACAAAAATACAAAAAAACACAGGAAAAACACACAAAAAAAACACATTTTGTTTTACAAAAAAACCCCAGAAAAATACACACAAAAAAATAAAAAAACCATTAAACACAAAATATTGCATTAAAAATACTGAATGCACACTGCAAAATTTGAAAAACCTCTGCAAAAACGTCAGTAAAATCATGTAACACTTGGTCATGGTGGTATTCACTTTTGCTGAAAAAGAGTTGATGCATTAAATGGGACATTTAAACTTGTAGAAAAGCCAAAACTTTAGAGTTCACCTGACAGCAGACAGGGCTCCATGCTGCTTCGTTTTTACGTTGTGACGTCATGAAGAAGTGGAGCTCTGCTGCTTTCTTGGGCTCCAGAGGGTTAATAAGATGTTGGAGTTGGAGTTTTTGATTTAAGCATTTAGTGTAATGACTCATCATCTGTTTGTGTGTGTGTGTGTGTTTTTGTAGGGTATCTGGGTTCCAGAGGGTGAAACTGTGAAGATTCCTGTCGCCATTAAAATCCTAAATGAGGCAACGGGACCCAAGGCTAACGTGGAGTTCATGGACGTGAGTATCTTGACAACTCTTAAATTAAACAGAACAAAAAAATAAGTTCTCTGCCAGTTTGAAGTGAGGTTTTTTTTTTACAAAAACAAGTTATTTTCTTAAGTTATATTGTGTCATTTGAAGCCATGTTTGGTTTAATCAGTCGAAAGATTGAAAATAATTCTGTGTCTTTTTAAAAAAGAAAGCTCAACTTACACATCAGCTGGTGAAATAAAGCTGTTAAGAACTAAGTTTAGAGCCGCAGACACCAGAATAGAAACCATCAGGGGCCCCCTGGACCCCTACACACACACACACACACACACACACACACACACACCATGCCACAGGCGCCCAGCACAGTGCACAAGCCCCCATTTATAAAACATTCACAACTTGGCTCATTTCAAAAGGAAAAGTGGAAAAAAAAAAAAAAAAAAATCAAAATTATCACCCTATGATGATGCAATGCAGATGAAATAACCTCCATCAACACACGTACACATGCAGACACACACAGACACACACTCATATTGGAAGCGACCCAATTGCGCTCATGTTTTGCACTTAGTTTGACAGTCTAAGAGGGAGAGTTTTGGAGTGTTAGCATTTCTATTTTTATCAGGACATCTTTGATGAATATCTTAGGTATGTTTAATTTAATGCTCCATGTGCTTTGAGGGCTTGTCTGACAATCAAAGAACCAGATATCAGCGATGAAAGAGCATATAGTGAGACAAACGAGGCAGATCTGGAGTTTCCTGCATAGAGAGGGATTTAGATTTATAATATACTGCAAACAATACACATTCACATACTTATATGCATGATATGTTTCATTATGTTAGGTTTTAAGACTACCTCAGATGTGTTGTGTGGGACATAATTTGCATGCATCGTTAAAGGATTCATGTTTTCATGGTATTTAGATGTGATTGGTTGATCTCTTAGAGATAACAGACATAGAATGGACAGTAAAATAAATCTAATAATGAAGGGTTCGTTAACCCTTTGATGCACAACATGGTCTAAAGTGACCCGACAGAGTTTTTATGTTCTATATCTTTGAAATAAATTATTTTCGTCATTCAGTATTCCAGGTTTTCCTCAATTTTTTTGATCATCATACATCCTAATTTTATGTTTTTCTTTATTATTTTTTAATAAAATCCTTTTTTGTGTCACTACTCTTCTAATGCACAAAATGGGTCAAAAATGGCCCGTAGGCTATCCATTTTTTAGCTAAGTAGCTTGCTAAGCTAACTACTTAGCTAACTTCTTGGCTAAGTATGTAGTTAAGTAGCTTGCTAAGCTAACTTCTTAGCTAACTTCTTGCCTAAATTGCTTGCTAAGCCAACTACTTATCTAACTTCTTGGCTAAGTATTTAGCTAAGTAGCTTGCTAAGCTAACTCCTTAGCTAACTTCTTGGCTCACTTTTAGCTTAGCCAAGTAGTTAGCTATGTAATAATACAAAAACTTTTTTTCTTCTGAAAGTATGAGAGGCAAAATGAAAATAATGATCTGTTGTTATCAAAAACAAGATATTTAAAGAATATTTGGAACATTCATTCATAATTAAGTTGATATCAAAAGATAAAGCACAGAAACATACAGCAGCATTAAATAACATGGGAAATTAATGAGGGTCATTTTAGACCCATGTTGTGCATCAAAGGGTTAAGACATGATCAGTTAATTAATACTATTTTATTTCATGAGCATTGTGAGACGAACTTTAACCCTCTGGAGTCTGGGGCTAATTTAGCTGTTTTTGAATCCTTTTCAATCTGCCCATGTATACCACTTAAAACAATGTTTACCACGTCATGTTGGTATCTTTTTTTTATCAGCACAACCTCACCTTTATGACTTCATAAATATGATTTCACTCTGGCTTACTGGATCAACAATTTGAACACAAAAAACACACAAAAAACATCAGATTTTTGAAAATTGTTTTCTTTTACTTACAAACCACAAACGTACTAAATGAAGAATTTTAAATCTTGCAAATGTGGACACAGGTTGCACATAAGAAGTAAAATAAGGTTAACATCTGTTTTTGTATTTTTATGCTTAATGTATTTGACATTATTGCCGGTTTTACTTCAACAAACAAGAACTGGCATGGAGTTTTAAGCCAGTAATTTAAAAGGAAAGTTGAGACACTGTTTGGTTTTTATGTTGTGATGTCATGAAGAAGTCATGTGATTTGATCATGTTGACGTGATTGGTGACTCCAGAGGGTTAAAGGTATGAAACACAGTCCTAAACGTGCACAGTCTGTTCAAAGTCTGATATTCTTAAGTTCTTACTGTCATCTATTTAATATTCTTTAAGTCATCACTGCTGCCTCTTTGCATTTTCTCACTTGCTAAATATCTTAATGTGATCACTTCCATTGCTGGCGTTATAGCATTATTGCCATTATTATTGCACAGGGAGACCGTGGATGAGATAAAACATATCCCTGCACAATATAAAGTACATTTTCATTAACTCAGTGTCATTCAGCGTTTGGAGATTTCTCTTCCCTCTTTGTCTTTTCTACCATTTTCTCCTCTGCTTTAAAAACTCCAGAGCCTCTTAAAAGTCCTTCTGCCTGCTCACTTCTCTCTTCACCTTCACAGCTCACCTTAAATGGCTCACATGCTTTATGAATAACTTTTGAATTCAGCAGAATCTATTGTTAACAGTGAGGGGCAATTCTTAGACAATGTCACAATTGTGAGAATTTTCTTCGAATTTCATCACTCAATGCAATTCTTTGTACTAGAGGAGGCTTCATGATTGCTTTACTGATGGTAATTTGTATGTTTCTGATTTAGGGAGACAGAAAATATGATTGGGTGAGCAAGAAAACTGAAATAAACTAAAGAAAAAGCTATGATAAAAGTTTCAGAGTATTTGCTCCAGTCATTTTAATGTTTCTGGCAGTATTTTCTAGTGATACCTTACTTCACAGTCCTCCAGCACCTCAGTCTTCTTCTACTGACTGCTGAGCAGCTGGAGGCTCAGCATCCTGCTTCAGGGAACATCAGAGGTAGAAAAAAAAAAAAAAGAGCCATTCATTTACTTTACACATCCAGATTCTCCCACTCGGACTGGGAATTCTGACTGGTGACCTTATGGAGGCAGAACTGACTGTTTGAAGAACGTCTCCAGGGATTTATTGTCCTTTAGTCTGTGTGTGTGTGTGTGTGTGTGTGTGTGTGTGTGTGTGTGTGTGCATGTGTGTTTGTGTGTGTGTGTGTGTGCTTGTGTGTGTTTGTGTGTGTGTGTGTGTGTGTGTGTGTGTGTGTGTGTGCATGTGTGTTTGTGTTTGTGTGTGTGTGTGTGTGTGTGTGTGTGTTTGTATGTGTGTTTTTGCGTATGTGTGTGTGTGTGTTTGTGTTTGTGTATGTGTGTGTATATGTGTGTTTGTGTATGTGTGTTTGTATGTGTGTTTTTGCGTGTTAATTCGTTTTTAGAGTGAGTTTTTTAATTTTAGTTTAGTTTTTATTAGTTTTAGTGTTTAGTCAGTTTTAGTATAGTTTTTTTGTAATGGACTGTGTGTATTGTTTGAGATTCAAAGAGGTCATAATAAATTTTGCCTTTATTTCTTTTAGTTTATCCATCTCAGCCCCAATAAGGTTATCAACTCTTACAGTTCTGGGTGTTTTGAATGTTGGTTCTAGTGTAAACATCCCAGTCCAAAAAGGATTATGCAGTGTTTCCACTTCATGTATTCTGCTGGATTTGTATCATGGTTGAATTGAAGACTTTCCCTTGCACAGTAGACTCAGCGGTGGAGAAATAGAAACACTGGATTATGTATGAAAAAAGTTGACGAAGACGAAAATGAAGGACATTTTCTCTATAATTTTAGTTAGTTTGAGTTAGTTTTGTAACCACAAAATACAGTTTTAGTTATTGTTCTTTTAAAAAACTGACATTTTTATTTTTATTTCAGTTAACGAAAATGTTTTTTCAATTCTAGTTTTTGGTATTTTGTTAGTTTTCGTTAACTATAATAACCTTGATGTGTATACGTGTGTGTGTGTGTGTGTGTGTGTGTGTGTGTGCCACTCCTTCAGGGAGGGAAGCTTCTCCTTTTAAACAGAGATGAAATGCTCCAAGATGTTTGGCCCAGTAACAACATGCTAATCCTTCCTCCCTTCTTTCATCCCCTAACAAGAGGACAGTGTGTCAGTACCACCAGCATTATAGTCATACCTGAACATGCATACACGTGTATAACAGCGTGCATGTCTGTCTGTGCTTTTAATCATAATCACGGCAACAAATAGACAGAATGGCATGCAGCACATGCTTTTCCTTCTGAAAGCAAAAATCCTGTTCAAGGCTTTTCTGTCCTCTGAAGCAGGAGAAAACCTTGCAGCCCATCCTTGGATATTCCATCCTGTAAAGCTGTTTCCCCTCGTGTGTGAGGAAAAAGATCTTTTATTATTATTATTATTATTTATGTTTTGCTCAGTAATTATTCTATATGAGTAGCAAACAGTCTGGAGTGCTTCAGTACAATTAATGCATATAATGTATTCATAAACTATGATATTAAGTCTTATTTCTAAAGCCCTCCTCAAAACAAAGTTACACCGTGCTTTGCAGAAAAAAAGGTACATCAATATCAAAAGAGTGCCTATTGAAAAGAAATGAATCAGTACATTTTTTCAGATTTTCTTCCAAGTACTTGTTCCAAGAAGTAATTGAAAATAACCTCAAGCAAAGCTATGTGTATGGAATACATCTAGGAGGAACCATGCCAAGAGAACTGAATACACAACTCCAAACTGTGGCTTGTTAAAACCAGTGGAGTAACTACGTTCAGCAGTTTGTTAAGAAAACTTAACTTAAGAAAACACATGCAAATACACAAAACACAAGCAAATTGAGAAAACATCTTCATCAGTTTGAAAACAGGAGAACAGCATTTAGAAAACGCTGCAAAGACCACAACACAACAGAAATGTTTCCAGAGGACACTTAAAAGTGATGCACACATCTAAAAATCAACTCAAATCATAAAATCAAATCAAAATTACTTTATCTATCCCAGAGGGGAAATTCAGTTAGTCTGGTAACTCTGTTAGAATGAGACAGCCTGATGTCTGTAGGAGCGAAGGATATTTTGTATCTCTCTTAACGTTAGCCGGCAAGTAAGACCAAGACTAACTTGGTGCCGTTGAGAGAGACCAACTAAACGTGTATCATTCATTTATTTGATTTGTTTAACTGCAATGTGATTTATACGGGCTAACGGGCTTACGCTAGCAGGCTAACGCTATATATGACTTTATAACATAAGAACAGCATTATCATGAAATAACATGATCATTTCACGTTATAACATTATAGCGTGAAATTATAATTATCTTGATATATCGTGATAATATCACATCCATGTCCAGACGTGTGCAGCACTTTTAAAGGTCCTCTAGAAACACTCCTGCTTTTTTTAAAAGCAGTTCTTGTGTTGTCAAATTGATGAAGATGTTTTCTCAGTTTGCTTGTGTTTTGTGTATTTGCATGTGTTTCCTTAAGTTGCAGCGCTGTGAGCTCTCAGGGCCACCGTATGATTCAGACAAATTAAATCATATTTAAATTTAAATCCTATTTAAATATCGTATAGCTACCTCTATGCGTTTTAACACCCCTCTCACTTTTTTCAATCACCGTTTGTATAAAGATGTTCCTGGTACTTGTATACTTGGAAAGGATCCTGCCCATCATAGTAACTGCTCCAAATATACAACCAGCCAGCACACGAGCAGAGATCTGATTATGCAAACGTTGTGATACATGAGCCACATACTGTAAATCCTACAGAGTGTTGTGGTTGTATCTCTCTGTCAGTGTTCAGAGAGCATCTCCACACTGTATATCTGTCTCCTCAACACACACAACCACCTGTGTCTGCACAGCTATCCATCTCATGATGAATCGTCACATTAACCCAGAACCAATAGTCACAATGCTTTATTGCTATGTGTGTGTGTGTGTGTGTGAGTTGGCAGGTGTTGTGTAGTTGCACAGTTGCACAGAATAGATGATGTTCTATATTTGTCTGGTCGAGTTTCTCTATCATTTGAATAATAAGTTGCATATGTTTGCATGATGCTACAATTACGTGCGGCATTGCAAACAAATATAATATATGCACTTGCTCTAAAAAATTACCGCTAAAAAATAAAGGTGTTGACACTCCAGCCACGCTCAAGGCTTTATAAATAATGCACTGCAGCAGCTTCCTTCATATGTGCATATTTTCTTTACTGAAGTCTCTAATAGCAGCACTTGAGAGTGACCCAGTGAGAAGACACATCTCTGAGTGTATGTTGCATTAAAGGACAGGGACATATGATTTACGGCAATCTCACCTCGGTGTAGTTGCTACCTTTTTAGTCTGCTACAAAGCATCCTGACAGTCTTGTGAAGCAGCGAGTCACTTTGATGTCGAGGTTATGAATAAAAATCTACTGTTTCTGTGGAACCTTGCTGCTCTGCTTCAAGAGAAACTTCAGCCTTAAACAGAATAAGGGATCATATGGTCTTTGACAGTTCATTCTACACTTGTAAACACGATAAACTCCCTGCCAGTGTGTTGAGTCTTTGAACTTTTGCTTTGGCATTAGTCTTCTGACACTAGAATACTGGAATACTACCTGTTGTTATGTGGATATGCTCCTTCTCTGCACAGAATATGTTTACCTGTTCTGAATATGCAAAAAGAAACCAACATGGTCTCACAGGAATCCGTGAAATAGCCACGGATTTGCTTAACTCAAAATCCGTGGAATAGCCACGGAATCACTCAAATTTCCGTGAAACTGACACGGATTTCGCTACAATGCAAGTTAATGACAGTCATATCCCGTGGCTATTCCAACATACAAAGTGATTATGTACATTCACTGAGTGAATATTTAGAAAATAAAACATATTACTCGCTAGAAATGTGATCAAAATCCATTTTTATGCAGAAACTAAGTCAAAATATTATTTTTTTTTCACTAAAAATGAGAGAACTGTCCGCCATGTTTTTTGTTCTGATCACCGGAACCTTGAAAGTCACGTGACTTGGAACAAACCAAAAGGAAAATAATCCATAGAAAAATATCCATGGAATAGCCACAGGATATGACTGTCATTAACTTGCATTGTAACAAAATCCATGTCAGTTTCACGGTTTTGAGTTAAACGAATCCGTGGCTATTTCACGGATTCCTGTGAGACCAGGTTCAAAGAAACACATTGTAGGTAGTTCCAAAGTTATCAAACATGTTTAATAAGGTTGTAAATCAAGTGAGAAGTAGGATCATTTTCCTTTTGACTCTAATGCAAGCAGACCTCTTTATGCAACCAGTGGAGTCGCCCCCTGCTGGCCATTGCAGAGAATACAAGTTTAAGGCACTTCCACATTAGCTTCATGAACAAACGATGGACTTTCACCCAGGAGAACAGGGTTTGTGTCCCATGTGAAAACAAAAGTAAACTACTTTTTATGTAACTTACGTTTTTTATGTAACCTACGTGGCTCACTTCACCCACATAACTACTTCGTTTCCAGTATTTACGTACATTTATTAACTTTTTATTGTGTTTTTATTTTCTTATATAACGCCTAATCAGGTAGGTTTTTGCACTGAACCTACACTGTAAAAAATATCTGTTTAATTTACGGTAAAATACCAGAAGCTGTGGTTACCAGAACTTCACTGTAAAAATGACATTGCGTGGGTTATCTACTGTAAATTTAGATGTAAATATAAGCAAAAACTGTAATTTAGACGATTTAAGCTCCTTGTATTTTTAGGGTTATTGTGTCCTTGTGAAATTATGGTATTTCTCCATTCATTTTTCAGGAAAATGTTATATTTTTACAGTAAAAATGTGTCTTTTCTCAAGTTTTTCAAAACTTTTGTACTATTCCTTGATTTACTTGTAATAATAAGTGTCTACTACGGTGATATGCAATTTTTAATTTTATGCCCTATTTCTCATGCAATTCGACAGTGTTTTACTATAATTTCTACACAAATTTTTTACAGTGTAGGTCAGTGGTTTTGTAGCCTAAATTCAACAAAAGCCTGCAGCCTCTTTTACAATCAATCAATCAATCAACACTTTATTTCAGACACAGGGGCAGTCCATATAACAATAGAATAAAAGACAATGATAAAAAATAAATAAATAAATAAAATCAACAAGACAAACAAAAAGGATAGAGAGACAGACAGATATTCAATGTCAAATATTTACATATAGGCTAAAACGCCAACAACCGCAAACTTTATATATATAATGACGTGTGCGCTATTTTATTTACCCTGAAATTTGACAAACGCTCATATGTGTCGTTAAGGGTTTTATTGACAAACGGTCTATTCTGCCGTTTAGTTTGGAGATCTTGTTGATCCCTCAGCATTATTTCAGATGTCAACCTCCACCCTAAAGCATCCCCCACATGCCTGAGTGTACTTGTCTCTCACCCAGGAGGCCCTGATCATGGCGAGCATGGAGCACCCCCACCTGGTGCGCCTGCTGGGCGTCTGCCTGAGTCCCACCATCCAGCTGGTCACACAGCTGATGCCTCATGGGTGCCTGCTCGACTATGTCCACGAGCACAAGGACAACATCGGATCCCAGCTGTTGCTCAATTGGTGTGTCCAGATTGCCAAGGTAAGGACGGCAAAAGGTTGCTTTATGACTTGTTTTACTCGCTGTGTGGTTGACTGGTTTGGTGGTTGGCTGGTTGCTTGGTTGGGTTTTTGGCAAGATGGCGGATTGGCAGGTTTTCCGCCTCGATTGCTGAACCTAATGGCTGAATCAATCATGTGATCATTTGGAGAGTTTGAGCACCATTGAAGCCTTAGTGCATGGGTGTCAAACTCGTGGCTCGCGGGGCCAATAGTGGCCCTTGTGGCGATATTTTGTGGCCCCCACCTTGATGTGAAAGTTTAATGTGAGTTTTATATGAATGTTGTGTGTGGAAGGTCCCTTTATTGCTCCAGCTGGAGCTTTGTTTCACTTGTTTCTATGACGACGGACTGTTTACTATCTGCCGTGTTGTTGTTACCGGAAGAAGTGGAAATGTTATGTGATGTAATTTTGAGTCTTTTTGGGGTGATTTTGTGTCTTTTCTGGTCATTTTGTATCTTTTTTAAAGCAATTTAGTCATTTTGTCTCATTTTTTTTAGTAATTTTGTGTCTTTTTTGTAATTGTGTGTCTTTTTTGGGTAATTTTTTGTTTTGTTTGATAATTTTTTGTCTTTTTTAGTAATTTTGTGTCATTTTTTGTAATTTTGTGTCTTTTTCTAAGTAATTTTGTGTCTTTTTTTGGTCATTTTGTGTTTTTTTAAAGTACCTTTGTTTTTTTCTGTCATTTTGTTTCTTTTTTTAGTATTTTTGTGTCTTTGTAATTTTGTGTATTTTTCTAATAATTTTATGTATTTTTTGGGTCATTTTGTGCCTTTTTTGGTCATTGTGTATCTTTTTTAAGTAATTTATTTTTTTTTCTGTCATTTTGTGTCTTATTTAGTAATTTTGTGTCTTTTTTTTTGTTGTAATTTTGTGTCTTTTTTAGTCATTTTGTGTCTTTTTTTGGTCATTTTGAAACTGCCTCCAGCGGCCCCCAGGTAATTTGAGTTTGAGACCCCTGCCATAGTGGGTCTCTAATGCAGACTGGATCCTCGCTTTATACACATTCAGAATTAGCTTATAACACTTTAATGGTATCTGTCAAATTCCGTAAGCCATTTTTGACTACTATTCATGCATATTTGGCCCTTTTAAAAGTATTTATATTTGCTTTTGATGACATGTAAACATAAATCTACTGAACCACCCACATTCTTCCTTCACAAATGTTTCTCAGCTAATAGAGGCCAAGTGAGTTCCTCCATTGCTTCCAGAGTGAAAAGTAGACGTCTGCGGATATTTGGCAAAGTGTCCATGAGTGTGTGTGCTGGTGTGTGTGTGTGTGTGTGTGAAGGATTCAATAGCAGACAGCCTCTCTGGAGAACTGAAGTAAATAATTCAAAGCCTTGCTTGACTTTGGTGGGGGAAGTGTTGAGTGCAGGGATCTCAGTGTTACAGGATCATGGATGCAGCAGTGCATTATAATGTCTTCTAATCTATTTGTCAATATTAATAGGTGACATATACACCTACTCTATTAATGATGTGCCTATTTCTGACTCGAATTAACATATCTGATGCAATATATCAACAATAACAACGCGGGATATCTTTATTAATGATCATACAGTATTTTATGCAGGGCTATTGAATTAGATTGCAGTAAAAGTCTGTATATATCATACCGCAAAATGCTGCATTTTGATAGATGGATGATGAAATCTTCATACACAGACAGCAAAGTAATTGGGTGAAAAGCCACAAGAAGCAGAATAGAAATGACTTTGCAGTTGCTGCATGCAGTCCCAGATTTAATATCTTAGACAAATATTTCTGGCTATATTTCTGGCTAAATCAGAGGCAGGCAGTACTCCAGTGAGCTTCCATGGGAAAATATTAAACCATCAATTAAACGTTGGTACACAGTTATGATCACACCACATAAAGTGCTTCTTTTTATACCAAAGGCGATCAGAGCGTGCATTAATTCTCGCCGCGCTGACAAACTTCCCATGCTGTGTAACACAAATATTTTCATGGTATGGTATTAATCACACAAATTACTTTGTGGGGGAAAAAAAGGATGTAGATGGGCTATATACACATGAATAAATACATGCCCGCTGTGAACAGTTGTCAACATGGAGGGATGTATAATTCATAAAGGGTAGATATGATGATTTATTATTTACCACTGTTATTTTGCTTGTATTGTTTAGTGTTTTCGATAATTGGCTGCGGCTCCTGGGGACTCAAATAGCCGTCAGGGGCCGCGGTTAATAAGGTGCCCACATGGGTTGATGCTTACATAAACACAAAGGGTCCTCCTCAACAGGGCCACATTAATACTGTGCTGTAACCCTGGGCAACAATATTCAAGGGCCCCATCATCACGACCATAGAATAATCCATAATAATCTGGCAAAATATAGAATAAATGACAGTAATATACAGTAAATATACTCAATATATCAGTAACTAACTGTCAACAAGTGCATTTTTTATGTACAGATGTGCAAACACTCATAGAACTACAAATGCACCACTATGACTAATAATAATAATAATAATAATAATAATAATACACTTTATTTGGAAGGCGCCTTTCTTGGCACTCAAGGACACCGTACAAAAAGATAGAAAAAGATCGGGAAGGAAGTGTCCTCAATTTTCCCAAAAAAATAAGGAAGCAACCACTTTCAAAGCAGCCAATATTTATTTAACTTATTTAACTATTCTATTTTTTTTGGTCTTTTTGTGTCTTTTTTGGTCATTTTGTGTCTTTTTTCAGTCATTTTGTGTCTTTTTTTGGTCATTTTGTGTCTTTTTTCAGTCATTTTGTGTCTTTTTTTAGTAATTTTGTGTCTTTTTTTCTGTCTTTGTGTCTTTTTTAGGTCATTTTGTGTCATTTTTTGTCATTTTGTGTCTTTTTTTTAGTAATTTTCTGTCATTTTTTAGTCATTTAAGGTTAGGGTAAACTTGGGCTCAAGGTTACCAACTTAAAGGAGGACTGGTTTGGGGTCAGGGGTCAGGGGTCAGGTTAAGGTAAGGGGGACACATATCGACGGGGAAAAGACTTTGACATAACACCAGTAAGACACCCGGCTTATAAAAGAGGCCGGCTTTTATTTACTAAAAACTGTTTTTACACCCGGTTACTAAATGAGGCCGGTCATTAATAGGGGCCCGGCTTTAAACTGAGGAAATACAGCATATATATATATATAAATATATATGTATATATGTACTCACACGGGGCCTTATGGGGCTCTCCAGGCGCTCGCTAGTGACAGGGCTTCGCTCTCTGGGGCAACATCCCTGTGGCCCTCCCTCTCTGTCATGGCTGCCATCACAGCCATAGATTATTAATGGGGTGATCTGCCATGAGAGTCATACTAATGAGCAGATTCATTAGAGCTACTACGCATGCAGGGCTCTGATGCCACAGAATGTTTTTCCTTTTTTTTTGTTCCTTGGGACTGATTTTCCTTTTTTATCTCTCCATATCCCCTCACTAAGTCCTACTATATCACTTTCTCCTCATTATGTCTGCTTACTTTTTAAACTTCCTCCTTGTTTGCCCACTCTGTTGTGGCATCTTGTTCGTGATATAAAGTATAGTGTTGCTACACTTTAAGATGTTTGACTGCGGAGCCACAATGCTGAAAAATTATGAATTGCAATATGATTCCACTGCAAAACTATGGTGACAAAAGAAAAGATTAAACAGTGGACCTCATGCAGCAATATTCTGCAAAACTGTTTGTATTTGGCACAAAAATACTTGTATGAAGAATAAATTCAGCTGTATTGAAATCAACATACTGACAAAATAAACAAGATTTTCCTACTGGTGTTAAAGAAAACGTAGGTAAGACTTTACAATAACCATCATTTATAAATGGTAAACAGATAGTTTATTAATGTTTAATCATCGTTTATAAACTGTATATAGGCCATTTAGAATGTTAAATAGATAATTTATTAATGTTTAACTAACTACATCATTTATAAATGACATAATATAGATGGCATATTAATGTAAGTTTACTTTATCATTAACAAACAGTTAAATTATAATTATTAGTTTATTAATAGTTTAAGTTGCACTCATAATAACATTTTAAACACCATATTAAGTATGTTAATGATTTAGAAAAGATTCATATACATTTAACAAATTGGTTGAAAACATTTAAAGATTAAATATGTAGTAAATGGTTAATAATTGGTCTATAAACCATCTATAAACATAACTTACTTGGTTATTGTACGTATAAACCCAACTAAAACACATACTAATCTAACATGCAAGTATTATAATATCTAATCATAATTTTATTTATGATATTCATAAATGTCTTTTTATGTCGCTTGAATATAAAACTGATGTTTCTTTGTGTTAATCAAACAATTTGTGGATGGGAATTAGATGGTTTTTTTTTTTTTATCTTGGTAAAAGTGCTCTCAACCACTCATAAAATACAAAAAATTATGTATTGCAATATGATTCCACTGCAATACTATGTTGACAAAAGAAAACATTAAAGAGTGGACCTCATGCAGCAACATTCTCTTAGCTTTCTCAGTTATTTTCTCTTATTTTTGGTTGAGAGAAAAAGGATGTCAACTCCAGATGCACCATCTTAACAATCCATCTGCTCTTATTCAAGTTTCCTGAATTATGATACAACACGATCTTAATTATTAGTTATACGCCTAAATGTTGTTTAATAGCAGTTGGGTGCCAATACTGTTTGTTACTGGCACAAAAATGTTTGCATGAAGATCAGATAAAGATCAGATAAATTCAGCTGTTTTGAAATCAGTGTACTGACAAAATAAACAAGATTTTCCTTCTGGTGTTAAATAAAACCTATAAACCCAGATAAAACACATACTAATCTAATATGCAAGTATTATACTATGTAATCATAATTTTATTTATGATATTCATAAATATTTTTTTATGTTGCTTGAATATATAAAACTGATTCTTTGTGTTAATCAAACAATTTGTGGATGTGAATTAGATGGGTTTTTTCTTTTTATTTTGGTAAAAGTGCTCTCGACCACTCATAAAATGTTCTCTTACCTTAGAGAGAAAAATAATAAAAAACATTGATGGATCCCAGAAATCAGTGGGTAGTAACAAAAAAAAGAGAAAATGTGGATCCAAACAAAGATAATAGGACATGAGTTTGTTTTTCTCCCTGCGTGAGGCCCAGCGTGTTGTTTAGGTGACCTGGACACTAATTTGTTACCACATTAACTAATATGTTCTACTTCCACTTAAAGTTGGTTTCTTCACTTTTCACAGACATTGTTTATAGTTTTTACCTTTGTTTTAAACAGATTGTTTTGATAATTTTGATAATCATCTCTGTGTCTTAGATAACCATTAGCAACGTTAGCTAGTCGCTAGGTATAGCACCAACGTTAGCCTGATTTCGCAGTTTAGCTAACGTAGTTTACTTTGGCTGAAAATCAGCTGGAAAGGAATGAAAGCTCACGGAGGAGAAATAAAAACCATCTGATGAAAAGCAAGGAGGGACTGAGCTAGACTCTGTAGAGCTAAACACAAGCTCCTTATAACCTGACATTGCTTTTCTTCATTTTAGTGGCAAGCTAGGCTAGCTGACTGGCTAACCTTAGAGGTAACTATAAAAATGATAAAAACTAATTTTTTCAAAGAAACAGTAAATACCATATGTATAAAGTTAACTGTGGAAAGTGGGGTTACTAACTTAGGAATAAGAAAGGCTGTACTGTGATCACTGGGGTCTAAGATAATGTTAGTGTTTACTGGGTGGGTAGCAAACTGACGTACAGTGGGTAAAACGGATATATGTCACACTATAGCCATGTTTCCATTAGGGTAAAGAGTGGCTGCTGGGAAAGTCTCAGGCCACGCCCTCTTTAATGTCCGCTCACTCTGCGTGTCTCCATTACAAAAAAGGCCCTCAGAGGTATTTACGAGACTCTGGAGGTGACGTGTGGTTTTTGATCGTCGTGTAATCACTTAGCGACAGTTTAGACCGTGACGTCACATATGCGACGGGTTTAACACGGGAGACGCGTCTGTGGCTGCCGTCGCTAACTGTGCACAACGTCCACTGCTGATCATAAACAAACCAGCATGGCTAATTATGCACAGCGTCTCCACTGATCATAAACAAACCAGCATGGCTAACTATGCACAGCATTGCAGCTAATCATAAAAAAGGGGCATGCTAACTGTACACAAAGTGTCCACCGGTGATCGTGAATTAACCAGCATCGCTAAATGTGCACAGAGTGTCCGGTGCTTGTTGTAAACAAACAGAGATCGCTAAGTGAACACCTCCTGCAGCACATACACACTGTACTGCTACAGAGCTAACTGTTAGCCTGTTAGCACTAGCTGTGCTACTGTGCACCTCGTTCTGTGACGCCGGACTGCACTATGAAAGGTCAGAAAATCACTACCAAACTACCACAGAGTGTGCTGATACCCCTTTAACTCAACAAAAGAGACAGAAACAGGGGAGAAGATATCTTATAAAGGATGTTATGCATCAACACATATGTCCTCTTTAATATATAACTGTACTTAACTGTTAACAAGCCATAAATATGCAACCGGCATGTTCTTGCAAAAATGATAAGCACTTAACTACTTACCTAAATGTACAACGTGTTAACGTTCCTTCCATTGCTGCTTTAATGGCTTCCCTCATTTGTTAGACATAAAACTGTTCACCCTGGGGCAATATTGGTTGCATGATGAAGCTTTAGTCAATCCAGTGTGCAGTTAGTTAGTTACACATAGGGGACACATTTCACTTCCATATATCAGCTGTTATCAGCTGTTGGTAATTTATACATAGTGGTATGACTTTATCGCTGTGTGTGTTGATACATTTGCAGACATTGAAATTTCTGTCAGTCTGACATCATTTTCTACCTCCATCTAAACTGTAAATTTACCTCTAAAGTTCTGGCTGTAAACTCCATGAGGCCAGTTTCAGTTTGATGATGATATACCAAGTAAAACTGGAGACAAGCTCAAATAGATTTAAATAGAAATAAATGATAGAACTGGATGGAACCCTCTTATATGGTAGATTTGACACCTTTGTTCACATTTACAACATTTAAAATTCTTTATTGAGCATGATAGTGGGTTTTTTTTTTGCGATCAACTTTTTATTGACACCTTTTCCGTAACAGATACATGTGAAATAACAGCATGATAGTGTTTTGAAAGTTAAAAAAAGATTCAAAATCACATTTTATGTTGGACTAAAGGAATGAAAAAGACACAAAATGACAAAAAAAAGACACAAAATTAACCAAAAAAACCCACAAAATTACTAAAAAAAAGACACAAAATTACTAAAAAAAGACACAAAATTACTAAAAAAGACACAAAAATGATCAAAAAAAGACACAAAATGACAAAAAAGACACAAAAATACACAAAATGACCAAAAAAAGACACAAAATGACAAAAAAAGACAAAAAAAAGACACAAATGACTTTAAAAAAAGACACAAAATGACCAAAATTGTTACACTGAACACACAAGATGCAAATAAAATAGAGTCCCACTAGAATAAAAATCACACACAATCACAAGATCATCTTTATGTTGCTTTTTCTTTGTTTCTTTTTGTTTCAAAATGTTGATCCAAAAAAAATCAGTTGTATCAGGTCATATAGGTGGAAAAAATATACCAACATGGCATTTAAACATGTTTTAAGTGGTGTATACAGGCAGCATGAAAAGGATTCAAAATAGGACAAAATAGCCCAAAAAGACTCCATATAGTTAATTTTTAAAAGATTGGAATTGATATCAGACAGTTTAGTTTAACAGAACAGAGTATTAAGATTCACAATCCAATTTTATTTAAAGTATGACACACTTGATGTAAAACACTGGTGATAATCCAGTTATGGCAGTTATATTCAGATTTCTAATACAGAAATGGGACTGCTGCTGTAAGGCAGCCTGTAATAAAATGGGACAATTTCAGAGCTTCAACATAAATTCTTTTGAACAAGTAGAAGAGACACCGAAAGATACAGAAGAAGAGGAAATGATATTATAAGCTACATCCGCGCAGGTTGTAAATACTGTAACGGTGACGGTTGCCATCGTAATTCATGTTCTTGTTAAATATTTAGTGGGAACCCGGCACATTCTGCCTCTGAAGGACACTTGTTTTTTTTAAGATTAAGCTTCATAACAGCATCAAAACAACAACACCAGCAGAAGCTAAACAAGCCCAGGTATACACGGTTAGAATACCTCATCAAATCGCGCCGTAAAGCAAAAATTGTTTGTTGAATTTACCAGCAAATCTTTCCTGCAGCCCTCTCCAACATTACTGCTTTGGATTTCCTCCAACTCAGGTGTGTGTGTGTGTGGTAACAGGGCCCCGCAGTGTGTATCACAGGGTCATTTCTCTGTGTAAACCAGACTCGGCAAACATGCCTCTCTCCAACTCATTACATACATCCCCAGGGTTCCAATGAAAACTCAGTTCACTCCTATTCCCATTCTACTCCGTCTCCTCTCGCTCTCCTGGCTCACTGTTTCTATTTATTCCACTGTGTTATTCTCTTAGTTTGATCCTCTCTGTTTCCCTTTGAACATTTATGTAAGGAGGATATACTTTAAGTTGCTATAGATGCTCGTTGTTACAAATATGCTATAAAAACCTCCTGCCAGTAATAAGGCAGGGTATGTGGACTGCTGTGATGAGCCACCCACTGGCCGGCTATTGCATTTTTCGGAGTCTTTCCGCTCTCTAAAGCCTTGTTTGTATGACCAACCTCTACTAGTACAACTTGTTAGTGCTGAAAAAAGTCAACAAGATGTGTGTTGTACTGTAGTCAGGGCCGGCTCTAGTCCATTTGGTGCCCTATAGGCGAGATCCATTTGTGTTGAACAGCTCCGCTTGCTGTTTCACGGAGGGGGGAACTCCCGTTTTTGTTTGCCCATGGTGCCAACCAGGCTATACAATACAACTGTCTGTCTATATAATTATTAACTTACAAGTAAATTTGCAAAGAAGCACAGCAGGAGACCGCTAACAAAGTTAGAGACAAGAGAGACAATGAAAATGCAAACCCAGCGAAAAATGTGCTTAACTGTATTAAGCTAACGTTGCTTTATTTCAACCTAGCTAGCAAGCTGGAATGAAATGTCTTCGCACAAAACGGCATTTTAAAAAAGATGACATAACGTTACCTTTATATTGGGTCTTCTTCTCCTCTTTGACGGCCATTTCATCTTGCAAGATATATCAAAACATAACGTGTCTGTCACTTGACGTGACCTGACCTCGGTGACAGCGATCTGACCGTCTAAAGGGGGGCAAGGCAATGATCACACATCACGTGACTCAGCACCACAAGTTACAAAATGTCATTGTTTATCTGTTTCTTTATTTATTTATTATATAAGATATATCAAAACATAACGTTTCTGTCACTTGACGTGATCTGACCTCTGTGATAGCGATCTGACCGTCTAAAGGGGGGCAAGGCAAAGACCACACATCACGTGACTCAGCACCACAAGTGACAAAATGTCATTGTTTATCTGTTCTTTATTTATTTATTATATAAGATATATCAAAACATAACGTGTCTGTCACTTGACGTGACCTGACCTCGGTGACAGCGATCTGACCGTCTAAAGGGGGGCAAGGCAATGATCACACATCACGTGACTCTGCACCACAAGTGACAAAATGTCATTGTTTATCTGTTTCTTTATTTATTTATTATATAAGATATATCAAAACATAACGTGTCTGTCACTTGACGTGATCTGACCTCTGTGATAGCGATCTGACCGTCTAAAGGGGGGCAAGGCAAAGACCACACGTCACATGACTCAGCACCACAATTGACGAAATGTCATTGTTTATCTGTTTCTTTATTTATTTATTATATAAGATATATCAAAACATAACATGTCTGTCACTTGACGTTATCTGACCTCTGTGATAGCGATATGACCGTCTAAAGGGGGGCAAGGCAAAGACCACACGTAACATGACTCAGCACCACAAGTTACAAAATGTCATTGTTTATCTGTTTCTTTATTTTGTTAATATTAATTATTTTCAAGACAGAACACGAAGCGAGGGCGACAATGGGCATCGAAAATTATTATTGTTTTTTTGTTTTTTTTGACTGTCGCTGACGATCAGGTTAATTTAATCGTGGCGGCCAAAATCGTGATCACGATTAAAATTTGATTAATAGTGCAGCCCTAGTACCAACCTCTCCTTCCTCTCCTCTCACACACTCATCTCTCGTAGAATACACTCAAATTGCATTCAGATGTTCGATCCCAATCAGCTGTGACGGGTGGCGTTCCCGTTCCAAGACGGCGTGTTAACACAGTGAGCGAGAGGCAGATCACAGGCGTCAAGCCTTTGATGCTACCAACCCTTAGAAATGTCAACAAGTGTCCGCCTATCTCCCTTCCCCTCGCTCTAGCTCTAGCTCTATCTCCGCTCTAGCTGTGTCCCTTGCTTTCATTTCCAAACTAATTAATACTGAAGCATTTTTTCTGTGGTGGTCTTTCATGACTGCATAAATAAGTGCGTGATTCAATGTTAGCGGCTAGAATACCTCCCTTCCCCTGGGTGGAAATCAGCCTGAAAAGCCTGTTTGATTCGAGAGAGCAGCTTTATGCATGTTGTGATCAGTAGCAATTCTCATCAAAGTGGAGCACTGATTAGGTAGATTTCATTGATTTTTTTTTATTTTTATGTAAGTGGTACTGAAGCACAGTGTACTGTATTATTACCAGCAGGTTGTAGGGGAATCCATGAAAAGAAAGAAATGGTAATTGATTAAGTTAATTGCATTAATCTGCCTCTTCATATACTGTAGGGCCAATAGTGTCTTGAAGGAAAAGGCAGCCTCATTCACTCTGTCATCTGATTAGTTTAATTAAATCACACGTAGTGACCATTATATTAATTAGCTTCAAGTGTCTTTAACCCTCTGGAGTCCACGAAAGCGCCGGAGCACGACTTCTTCATGACGTCAAAAAAAGACACAAAAAGACACAAAATGACAAAAAAAAGACACAAAATAACTAAAAAACGACACAAAATGACCAAAAAAAAGACAAAATGACAAAAAAAAGACACAAAATGACAAAAAAAAAAGACACAAAATGACAAAAAAGACACAAAATGACCAAAAAAAGACACAAATGACAAAAAAAGACACCAAAAAAAGAGCATAAAAGCATAATCGGTGTAATTCATCCATGAATATGCATCTCAGTAATCAGTGGTGGTTTACTCAAGTACTGTACTTACGTACAATTTTGAGGTACTTGTACTTTACCTGAGTATTTCCATTTTATGTAACTTTATACTTCTACTTCACTACATTTAGCTGACAGCTTTAGTAACTTTTCAGGTTGAAATTTAACATAAAACATGATACATTTAATGACATAGACTTTCTTTTAATTGAATCTTATAACAGTATATTAGGTAGTTAAATGAGCCCTATCTTTACAAAATTAAAACAATTCTTCCATAAAAGCATCAATATAAATAATCTCATAATACATTTAGAATATATAAAACAATCTGAGGGGTCCATTCTTTTACTTACGATACTTTAAGTACATGTTGATGCTATTCTCTGTACTTTTAATTCAGTTGCAGGACTTTCACTTGTAGTGGAGTAATTTCATCTCATTTATTTCAGTCTCATGCAAAGACGAGAACATAGGACCTAGGGCTAGGGTTTCTAGTTTCATGAACAAAGGACAGCAGATGGAAATAACTTCCCACTGAAAGGTACCTACAAGGTGATTTCTTGTCTCTGAAACCTGCAGATCTTTGACTCTCCGTGGCACTTGGTTTCTCTCCCTGATTTTAAAATTGTATCTCAATTGTTTGAGGCCATGGCACCCTTCCAGATAGAGCTGGATGGCTCCTTTCTGCTTGGGAAAAAGTCAATGCTCCAAGCGAAGGAATTCAAATATTTTGGGATCTTATTCACAAGAGAGGTTAGGATGCAAAGTGAGGCCAACAGGTGGACCGGTGCACCATCAGCAGTAATGTGAGTTCTGGAAGCTTCTTGTAATAAATGCAATTATAATCTCAGCCACTTGAGATGCCAATATCCCTCCACCTTTCCTGCCACTACATCAAGGTCCTCTTTGTGTTTAAAATATGATGTCCAGACAGGATTTTGCAGTTGCTTTGTGTTTTAAATCGTGATGTGTAGACTTATTTTTGAAACTAAATGCGTTCTTCAGGCATAAAATGCACAGTTTTCTCCATCTTTGGGGTCTTTATTCACTACATTCTCTATTGATTAACCAGTAGATCTAATTTCTAATCCCAAATCATGGTCATGTGCTTCAATGTGCAGTGACCGAGATATTCCAGATACAAGTCAAGTCAAGTCAAGTCAAGTCAAGTCAAGTCAAGTCAAGTCAAGTCAAGTCAAGTCATGTTTATTGATATAGCCCATTTCATACACAGAACGGTAGCATGATGTGCTTCACATAATCATATCAATCACATATTAAAATATCTAAAATGTCATGTCATAAGAGGTCAAATCGATTAAAATAGTTAAAATAATTTGAATGAAAAAATGTAAAAACTGAAGACATGGGAATTTTTTCCTATTGGTTTGTGTCCAAGTCACGTGACTTTCAAAAAAATGAATGCATGGGAATTCACAGGGAACAAATTACACAGAAATGACAAAAGCAAAATAAATAATTACAAAACAAATGAATAAAAGCAAAAATAGCAAAACACAGCACAGATAAAAACATAAAGGCTAACAGACCACGGGTGCAAGAGTACAAGAAGTTGATAAGAGTTTAGGATGAGGATCTCAGGCATTGAGGAGCTTGGAGTAGAGCTGCTCTTTGTGTCAGAATGAGTGAGTGGAGGTGGTTCAGCTGTGTGATTATCTGCCTCCTGGACGCTTCTCACTGGAGGCGACGCTGGCACGTCTAACTGGGGAGAGTACAGGAGGGCAGGGCGAGGCGGAGGGATTACACGTCTCATCTGGCTCCCGAACAACTTCCCCGGGAAGAGCAGTTGGCCAGAGAGAGAGAGACAGGAGTGGGACATCTGGGAGAGTCCTCTCAGTCTGCTGCCACCATGACCCGGACCTGGATAGGTAGCAGACGGACAGATGGATGAGTGGCCTTAGTAGTAATAGCGGTCGTTGTTGTTTTGTGAAAATGTTCCATTTTATCAAGAAGAAGTATCTCTGTAGTTAAACTTGCTCACCTGGAATGGCCTCTGAATGCAAAAGCACCAAGCTGAAGGCAGCAGACAGATAAATAGTCACAGCAGAGGACAGGAGGATATACAAAGACTATTAGGCCTGCACTGACTCATGGCTGCCATGTTGTCAATCAAAAGCACACACAAACAAGCCAAGAGGAAAACATCAGCTCTCTCTCTCTCTCTCTCACACACACACACACACATAGCAGTGACGCAGCTCTAACAGCGTCTGGCTGGTGCAGATGGATGTGTCCAGGTATACGGGGCAGTGGGGGAATGGATGACTGCAGGCAGCCCACACAATGGATGAGAGTGGCAGCTTAGAGAGACACTTGTACACTAATGAGTGACTGCCAGACCTACACGCTCTCTACTGTTGGGTTTTCTCTGGAGTTCTGACACTTGTGTAGGTTTTGTTATTTCTTATTTATATGTTTCAATCAAATGTTTACGTCAGACCAGAGGCGCAGTAATGTGCTGCCCACTGCTCCTTGCATGGTGTGTTCACTTGTGTGTAAAAAAGGATGGGTTAAATGCAGAGGTTGAATTTCCCCATTGTGGGATTAATAAAGTAATTAATCTTAATCTTATCTAATTTTATGTTAATCTATTTTACACTACACACTATTTACACTATTACACTCATTGGGAAATGTTTGTGAACAATAGTGTTATGGCTCTTTAACCCTTTATCGGGCAAAGAACTGTATTTGGTAATATTTCGAGAAAAAAGTTGCAAATTTACTAGATTAAAGTGGCAAATGTGCTAGAAAAAAATTCGCAGATTTAAGAGATTTAAAGTAGCAAATCTGCGTGAAAAATGTTGCAGATTTACAAGAAAAAAGTGGGGGAAAAGGCAACTTTTTTCTTGCAGATTCACAACTTTAAATCTTATAAATCTGCACATTTTTTTTCTCGTAGATTTGCCACTTTAATCTCGTAAAAAGCGCCAAAGCATGGCTTCTAAAAACAAAGCAGACCAAAAAAGGACACAAAAAGACACAAAATGACAAAAAAAAGACACAAAATGACCAAAAAAGACACAAAATTACCAAAAAAGACACAAAATAACTAAAAAAGACACAAAAAATACACAAAAAAGACACAAATGACCAAAAAAGTCACAAAATGACCAAAAAAGGACAAAATAATTTAAAAAGACACAAAATGACAAAAAAAGGACACAAAATAATTTAAAAAGACACAAAATGACTTACAAAGAGACAAAAAGACATTTTCAAAAATGTACAAAATAGCCCAAGACTCCATAGAGTTAAGAAAGGTAACATTTGTTAATGTGATTGGATGACACACACACACACACATACACACACATATATATAGATACATATTGTGATGCCATCAAACAAATCCACCCACACACACGCTGTTTGCCGAACAAAGTACGTCGTCAGTTTTCCTTTTATTCACCGTTTACTTCGCATTCCTTCTGACTGTTCCTGTCAGTGTTCTTCTCTCAAACACACTGTGTGCTGGGAGTTGTGTGTCTTTATGTCAAGCCTTTGCCCTATATTTCCTCCCGTCACTGCTCATTACAGAGCAGCTTCACTCTCTTGATTTTATATTTATTTCCCCGAGGAACTACATATACCAACACTCACATCTCTGCAAACAAACTGATTCACTGTGTGCAAGAGTGCATATGTGCGTGCATGTGTTTGTGTGTGTGTGTGTGTGTGTTAGGCTTTTCTGGTCTTGTGGTATCACTTGTGTAGCCCAGTAGTTCTCAACCTTTTTGAGTCGCGACCCCCAATTTAACATGCATGTTGTCCATGACCCCCGCTCACTGAACAGAATCTCACACGCACACTTCAGATCACCCAAAAAAGACACAAAATGACCAAAAAAGACACAAATTGACCACAAAATGATCAAAAAAGACACATAATGAGCAAAAAAGACACAAAATGACCAAAAAAGACACAAAATGACCAAAAAAAGACACAAAATGACCAAAAAAAGACACATAATGACCCAAAAAAGACACAAAATTACTAAAAAAGACACAAAATGACCAAAAAAGACACAAATTGACCACAAAATGATCAAAAAAGACACATAATGAGCAAAAAAGACACAAAATGACCAAAAAAGACACAAAATGACCAAAAAAAGACACAAAATGACCAAAAAAAGACACATAATGACCCAAAAAAGACACAAAATTACTAAAAAAAGACACAAAATGACCAAAAAAGACACATAATGACCCAAAAAAGACACAAAATTACTAAAAAAAGACACAAAATGACCAAAAAAAGACATTAAGTGACCAAAAAGACTAAAACACATGAACACTTTAACACAGTGGAGACAGAGCTGACTTCCAAAATGATTTGGCGACCCCCAGAAATCATCTCGCGACCCCAATTGGGGTCCCGACCCCAAGGTTGAGAATAGCTGGTGTAGCCTATAGAGGCTGTGGAAGTGTAGAAGTGTGGAAGTGGGCTCTCTTTCAACAAGTCAATTGAAATTACATTTTAAAAAAGTACTGGGTTCCAGCCAAGAGACTGCAAAGGCGTAGAGGAAAGGTTTGTTCGCTTAAAAAACAAATGAACTACTTTGCTCTGTTATAATTGTTATTGATTATTCTGAGCATCATTGCAATGATGAGGTTAAGAACAAGGCTGAGGTTAAGTGTGGCATCCAGCCATTAGATCTCAAACGTTGGCAAGATGTTCTCTGCACTTCTTTCCCTTATTGTTCTGCAATGAATTTGTGTATATGAAGTTGTGGAATGTAGCTAAGTACATTTACACAGTACTGTACTTAAGTACAATTATGAGGTACTTGTACTTTACTTGGGTAGTTCCATTTTATGTAACTTTATACTTCTTGTACTTCTTTCTCCACTATATTTAGCCGGCAGCTTTATTACTTTCAGATGGAGATTTAATTTAAAAAAACATGATGCATTTTAAGTGAAAAGACTCATTTAGACTCATTAAACCTCATAACAGTATATATATATATATATATATATATATATATATATACACTACTGGTCAAAAGTTTTAGAACACACCAACTTTTCCAGAATTTAATTGAAAATGATGCAGTTTAATGTCTCAGTGTACTCTGAAATTAATGCACATTTGCAACATTTAAAATTCTTTATTGAGCATGATAGTGTTTAGAAAGTAAAACAAAGATTCAAAATCACATTTTATGTTGGACTCAAGGACTAAAAAAAGACACAAAATGACCAAAAAAAGACACAAAATGACAAAAAAAGACACAAAATGACCAAAAAAGACACAAAATGACTTACAAAGACATGAAAAGAATTCAAAAATGGACAAAATAGCCCAAGACTCCATAGAGTTAAGTTGTTAACCCATTTCTTGTTCCCTGAAAAAGGCCTACTTGTATAATTCTGAAATGTACATTATTTTCCAGTTTTGGTTAAGCTTACCTTTTTTTATTTACCTCTGGCAGTTCACCACTTACCTTTGGACCCTTTCAAGCTGTTCATTTGACTTGAACTGCTGGAATTTCAATAAAAAACTGGAAAAATTGGGGTGTTCTAAAACTTTTGACCGGTAGTGTACTTTACTTGAGTATTTCCATTTTATGTAACTTTAAACTTCTTATACTTCATTCTCCACTATATTTAGCCGGCAGCTTTATTACTTTCAGATGGAGATTTAATTAAAAAAAACATGATACATTTTAAGTGATAAGACTCATTTAGACTCATTAAACCTCATAACAATGTGTATATATATATATATATATATATATAAAACATACTTACAGAAATGTGTCAATAATATTTAATCTCATAATATATTTAGAATATATAAAACAATCTGAGTGGGCTCATTCTGCATAACAAGTAATTTTACTTTTGATACTTTAAGTACATTTTGATGCTGATACTTTTATACTTTTACTTCAGTAAATTTTAATGCAGGACTTTTACTTGTAGTGGAGTCATTTCACAGTGTGGTATTAGTACTTTTACTTTAGTAAAGGATATAAATACTTCTCCCACCACTGTGTCCTTGTCTGCTGAACAGAAGAGATGTAGAGTCTTCAATCTCACAAACACTTGAAAGCATAAAAGTCTGTCAGATATCTACAAAATTTCCCAAAAGAAGAAAATAATGTGATTCTATAAAACTCACAGCAGCTGAACTCACCAGTTGAAACTGAGCCGCTTGTATCTGTTGGATTAATAACTGACTGGAGCAGGTCAGAGAGATAAACTAATGTTTACTGATACATGGTTGAAGAGTTAAAGGACAACACTTTGTGGCGGTGCTACGTGTTTATTGTTTGGTTGTATTTATCACAGATGTTTCCCTGCATTTATATATCAATGAACTGAAATGTTAAGAATTGGCCAAATGCTTCTAGGTCTGGCTAGAGCTGCTGATTGCAGAAAAAGAGGGAAAGGACTACTTGTAGTGGAGTAGTTTCACAGTGTGGTATTAGTACTTTTACTTAACTCTATGGAGTCTGGGGCTACTTTGTCCATTTTTGAATCATTTTCATGTCTTGTTTGGTCATTTGTGTCTTCTTTGTGTCTTTTTTGGTCATTTTGTGTCTTTTTTTGGTCATTTTGTGTCTTTTTTGGTCATTTGTGTCTTTTTTTAGTCATTTTTGGTCATTTTGTGTCTTTTTTTGGTCATTTTATGTCTTTTTTTAGTCATTTTGTGTCATTTTGTGTCTTTTTTTTGTCATTTTTGGTCATTTTGTGTCTTTTTTTGTAATTTTTGGTCATTTTGTGTCTTTTCTTGGTCATATTGTGTCTTTTTTTTTGTAATTTTTGGTCATTTTTGGTCATTTTGTGTCTTTTTGGGTAATTTCGTGTCTTTTTGGTCATTTTGTGTATTTTTTTTCATTTTGTGTCTCTGTTGGTCATTTTGTGTCTTTTTTTTCATTTTGTGTCTTTTTTGGTCATTTTGTGTATTTTTTTGTCATTTTGTGTCTCTTTTGGTCATTTTGTGTCTTTTTTTTGTCATTTTGTGTCTTTTTTTAGTCATTTTGTGTCATTTTTGGTAATTTTGTGTCTTTTTTTAGTCATTTTCCCCAACATAAAATGTGATTTTGAATCTTTTTTTTACTTTCAAAACACTATCATGCTCAATAAAGAATTTTAAATGTGTCAAATGTGAACAAAGGTGTCAAATCTAACATATAAGAGGGTTCCATCCAGTTCCATCATTTGATACTAAATCTATTTGAGCTTGTCTCCAGTTTTACTTGGTATATCATCATCAAACTGAAACTGGCCTCATGGAGTTTACAGCCAGAACTTTAGAGGTAAATTTACAGTAGGGCTCCACGCTGCTTTGTTTTCTAGTCTGGATGGAGTCAACAAGTCTGGATTATGGACCTAAATACTTATTCCACAACTGTGTTGATGCTGTCATATTATGCATAGCAATTGTAAATATGCGCCTGTATGTAGGTAGTTTACAGCCGTGAGAGTTTTAGTGTGTGTATGTGTGTGTATGTGTGTGTGTGTGTGTGTGTGTGTGTGTGTGTGTGTGTGTTCAGGCTGCTGTTGCTAATGCTGGTGGATAGCTTGTCATCTCTTCTCCGTGCAGGCTGAAGGCCAATGCTGCGACAGCTTGGACCCACTTCACTTTCAATTAGGCGCCTGCCACTGTAGAAGCTCCTCACCAGCCTCTCTGGAGCTGGATCAAACCCTGCGTGTGTGTCTGTGTGTGTGTGTGTGTGTGTGTGTGTCTGTGTGTGTGTGTGTCTGTGTCTGTGTCTGTTTGTGTGTGACAATGAGAAAGTGATTGTGTGTGAAGTGGATGTTAATGGGAGTTTTGTATGTAAATAAAATGTGTGTGTGTGTGTGTGTGTGTGTGTGTGTGTGTGTGTGTGTGTGTGTGTGTGTGTGTGTTGCAGCCTTCTGCTAGAGTCAGGTGCCAGCCTCGGTGACATCACACCCCTCTGGGTCGCCGGTCACATGCCAGACCTTTGAACGCACCATTAGGAGGCGTTTGGACTCAGTTTTTGTACATGTGTCACATACAAATATTTGAAAAGTGTAGTATTTTCTGTAGTAGCTGTATAAATCTCTTCTCAAAACTACATCCTGTAACAGTAGGCAGTGGTGGAATGTAACTAAGTACATTTACTCAAGTACAATTTTGAGCTACTTTACTTGAATATTTCCACAATTGTGACTTTATACTCCTACTTCACTATATTTTGAAGCAGATATTGTACTTTTTACTCCACTACATTTAGCTGACAGCTTTAGTTACTTTTAAGAATGAGATTTAACATGAAAACATGATCAATTTAAAGTGATTAGACTATTTTTTTAAATCAAATTATATAACAGTAAGTAGTGAAATGAGCCCTGTCTTTACAAAAAAAAAAAAAAAAAAAAAAAAAAAAATATATATATATATATATATATATATATATATATATATAAAATAATATATTTAAAATATATAAAACAATCTGAGTGAGTTCATTCTGCGTATCGAGTACTTTTACTTTTGATGCTTTAAGTACATTTTGATGTTGATACTTTTGTACTTTTACTTCAGTAAGTTTTGAATGCAGGACTTTTACTTGTAGAGGAGTAATTCCACAGTGTGGTATTAGTACGTTTACTTTAGTAAGGGATCTGAATACTTTTTCCACCACTGAATGTAACTATACATTTACTCAAGTACAATTTTGAGCCATAAGTTGCACCAGCAGTATTACATCAGGCTTTAGAAACCTCCGGACTTCTTTGAGTGCACTTGAAGTTTCCTCTCAAACAATCAGCAGCAATGTTTAGTCTCCTTGTCGATTTGGCTAAGTGCTAGAGTGCATTGGTAAATTTAATAATGTTTCCCTTTCTTAGATGTTCAAACCATTCATCTCAAATAAATAAATCAGATGTTTCCTGTAAATTATAGTTCTTATAGTTAATTTTCTATGCAGAAAAGGCACAAAAAAGACATAAAGGCCCAAAAATATCAAGTGGATTTCCAAACCCCACTGAGACAAACAGTACTAGAGGTTCCATTTAGTCAAAGTTACACTTTTTGAGGCCCAGTATTACCCGTCATCAGACCGACTCTTATTTTGATTAAGCTGTCAGTCGCCAAATCACAACCCATATTCTCTGCAGGTCTAAAAGCACAGATTCCTCCCTGCTGAGTAAATTATATAACAAGCTTTTCCACCATGTTTCTGCAAAGAAATGTGCATGCTAATGAGGCGTTAATAACTGTTTAACTCTCCAGTGCTTTGAAGTATAGAGCCCATATTCATAGCCATCAATTCATGTGAATACAAAAACATTGTAAATAGAAATATATGGTAATTACTGTCGCAATTAGCCTGACCTTTGTCAGTTTGTTTATTGTGGTTACTGCGGCAGAACATTAGGCTTTTTAGTGCCTCGTGTTTTATGTAATTGAAATACTTTTCAACCTGTGATCATGACTTGACGTATTTCGACTCTGCTACAACCTTTTTCTGTTTTACTGAAACACAGGAACACAGGAACAAGCTCACTATGGAGCTGAAGCAATGCCCAAACAGGAAACAGTTTAAAACGAGGTACAAAGGCACTATTTGTACTCGTTTGGACTCAGTTTTTGTACATGTGTCAAATACAAAAGTGTAGTACTTTCTGTAGTAGTTGTATAAATCTCATTCTGTAACAGGAATGTAACTCAGTACATTTAGTCAAGTACAATTTTGAGCTACTTTACTTGAATATTTCCACATATGTTACTTTATACTCCTACTTCACTATATTTTGAAGCAGATATTGTAGTTTTTACTCCACTACAATTAGCTGACAGCTTTAGTTACTTTTCAGAATGAGATTTAACATGAAAACATGATAAATTTAAACTGATTCGACTCTTTTTTTAAATCAAATCATATGACAGTAAGTAGTTAAATGTAAAAAGTAAAAGTCTTTTCCTTGTGTTGTTGTTTCTTTTCCTTGTGTGTTGTTTCTTTTCCTTGTGTGTTGTTTCTTTTCCTTGTGTTGTTGTTTCTTTTCCTTGTGTTGTTGTTTCTTTTCCTTGTGTTGTTGTTTCTTTTCCTTGTGTTGTTGTTTCTTTTCCTTGTGTTGTTGTTTCTTTTCCTTGTGTTGTTGTTTCTTTTCCTTTCATATGTATGTGTGCGTGTGTTTGGGTATGTATGCAAATGTGGGTGCGTGTATGTATGTATGTATGTATAATTTCGCTGAATAGGTAAATTATTTTTTTGATTTATTATTATTTGTTTTCATATTCGAAATAAACTTAAATCAAATCAAATCAAATCACATCAGCAGGTGCTTGATAAAGCCCAAAGTGTGTTAAGCACACTTCTCAAACTACCATTTTAGTTGCAGGGAAATCTTTGGCTGTTATAGTAATAATGCTCTTCTAGCCAGATGAGAGAGGGTAACTGTGAGGAAAAAAGCAATCAAAGTCAAGTACAACCAACATGCCATTAAACCTTTTAATGATCTCAACCTCTCCATATTCCGGTTCACTGCAATTAGCAATAAAATTCTTAACGGGTGCCGACTCGTGATGTAGCTGCTTTAGCGCGGGTCAAGTATATACGCTGCTTCTACGGTCAGGCATGCAGACCGCCACCATCTGTTATTTCACCAGAGTCTGACTCATACAGAGGGCATTGTCATCTACTCTATTGCTTTTATTTCCTGCAGTCTTTCTCTTTCTCTTTGCTTCTTTTCACAAAGAAGAATAACAAAACTAATGTAAGTTTAGTGAGTGAAGGTCATGTAACTGCACAATCAATCAATCAGACTTTATCTGTATGGCACTTTTTATACAATAGAAATGTAACACAATGTGCTTCACGTAAAAAAGGAGAAAATAATAATAATAAATAATAATAATAATAGAACATAGAAACAAGCAAACAGCCTCCATCCCATTATAAACAAAGCAAAAAACTGAGGAAGCTCCATCTCAACGTGGAGCAGTGAGGAAACACTGGAGGCAGATTAGAAATTAATTACATAAATAAATAAAAAATTAAGTAAGGTAAGGTAAAATAAAATATAAAAACAAAAGCAAATAATAATAAAAATAATAATAATAAAATGTAAAAGAAAAGCTAGATAAAAAAGATGAAAACAACAAATAAAATTAAAAATAAAAATAAAAATAACAATAAATAAAAAAAAATAAATAAATAAATAAATAAAAAATAAATAAATATATATATATATATATATATGTATATATATATATATATATATATAATGATCTGTTGTAAAAAGAAAAAAGATATTCAAACACACAGCCAGCATGAAATAACATGAATGTGGGTCATTTTTGACCCATGTTGTGCATTAGAAGGTGTTTATATGTTATGCATCAAAGGATTAATACCTACAGTGTTTATTCGGACAAGTACTGAATAGTTTTTGGAGTTTGGAGAAGTTTCTGTCTGCTCTGGTGTCATAAATGGTTGATTCCATTCTTGAATATAGCACAAAAACAGTCAGATTACAGGGCTCTTGTGTGTGATTGGTACTCTATTATCATTGGTTTGAATGGAGTGAGCCATTGTGGAGTGATATTTTTTTTTTTTGTAGTATTGGGCATTTATACATCCTCACTATTACATAATGAATACTATTTCTGTTAGTACACAGTTGTTTTTTTTCCATCAGAATGTGTAAATGGAGTGATGAAGAACATAACCTACACTTATGCTTTTACAGGTGTTGTTATCTCAGCGTGACTCCGCAAGCATACAAATGTGTCTGGAGACAGATTTGAACAGCGTTGTATTATGAGACCAAATTGTTTATATTTTCACATTCCCTGTCCTTAACCAGTGCTGCACCCCTGTGCCTCTGGACCCTGCTTGTGCGGATTAATATCCAAACACATCTGAAAAAAAAAAAGGGCTAAACGGTGTGTTTTGAAAGCTCACGGCTCTTTTCAAAGTCTCCTAAGATGCCCTGTGGAATTGCCACAGCTCAAGGTTGTTTTGGAGTGTCATCAGTATCATCTGAGAAATGAAGCAAATGGAACGTAACTATAGAAACGCTGTCCCGTTCATTTGTCCCGATCAGGGCGCCGAGTCGGCCATTGTTGTTGCCGTTATCACGGCCGAGACAGGATCCTCCCGCTACAATATGGCCTTTGTTAGAACTCGTCGACGAGATGCAGGCACGTCTCGTCCTCCCCTCGGCATTCTGGGAGGTAGAGACCTCACACACACACACACACACACACACACACACACACACACACACAAACACACACATATCCCAGACCTCAGAAGAAGAAGCCGTACAATGTTGACAGCAGCCGTCGCTTAGCACACAGACACCTGCAGACACATGCACATACACACACACAAACATGCTAACACTATGGGGGGCATTTTATGCAACATGGTCTCACAGGAATCCGTGAAATAGCCACGGATTCACTTAACTCAAAATCCGTGGAATAGTCACGGAATCACTCAAATTTCCGTGAAACTGACACGGATTTCGCTACAATGCAAGTTAATGACAGTCATATCCCGTGGCTATTCCAACATACAAAGTGATTATGTACATTCACTGAGTGAATATTTAGAAAATAAAACATATATTTCTCGCTAGAAATGTGATCAAAATCCATTTTTATGCAGAAACTAAGTCAAAATATTGATTTTTTCACTAAAAATGAGAGAACTGTCCGCCATGTTTTTTGTTCTGACCGCCGGGACCTTGAAAGTCACGTGACTTGGAACAAACCAATAGGAACAAATGTTAACTTGCATTGTAGCGAAATCCGTGTCAGTTTCACGGAAATCTGAGTGAATCCGTGGCTATTCCACGGATTTTGACTTAAGCAAATCCATGGATATTTCACAGATTCCTGTGAGACCAGGTTCATTTTATGCCAGCGATCTAAACTAAAACGCCTTAACCGCGTTGCCTGCTCCTGCATAAAGATGATTAATAGGCGTGCAGGCGTATTGTGAGTACACCAGATAATGAAGGGGTGACGGGTAAGAAGTGTCCAGCCACGTGCGAAAGTAGCGGTAAAAAGAAATATTTGATTTCTGCAACTTTTTGGCCTCTACTGGACTACAGTGATCTGCTTTTCATGAATGCAACAACTCAGAGCCTTAAGAAGCTGGACTGTGTTTATCATTGTGCTCTGAGTTTCATTACTGGTTTGGGAAATCACACACATCATTGTTCTCTGTATGCCACATGGCTGAACTGCCGTCTTTGTATGTTGGCAAGCTCTCATTGGTTAGTTTTTATCTATAAATCTATTATTGGGCTACTCCCCTCATACCTGTGTAAATACATGTGTTAAAACCAAACTCAACATGGTCTACTCTCTCTAAATATTGTACAGATCTTGGTGCCAAGAATGCGAACTGAGTTAGGCCAGAAATCTTTTAGTGACGCCCCTTTATCATGGAACAATCTGCAAAAGGACTTGAAATTGTCTGAATTGATCACTGAGGCTCCTTCAGTGTTGTTGTGATGCTGGATTTGCATTTAATTATTTATGATAACTGTGTTTAAATGTTGTAAATTGTCTCTTTTTATGTTGCTTTCTTGGCAAGGTCTCTCTTGGAAAAGAGATTTTTTTTAAATCTCAACGAGACTTTTACCTGGTTAAACAAAAGATATATATATATATATATATATATATATATATATCCAAATTGCTGACCTACATGTGCACATACTCACACAGCCCTTGGGTCGACAGGAGATGCTAAACATATTACTTTGTGGAACTTTAGGAGATTAAACAGAAAGAGAGAATTGGTAAACACAATCTGGTAGGAAAAAAGGGGGACGGACATAAATAGAGTCAGAGCAGCTCTATTTTTTATTTATTTCATCTTCTTTTTGCCATGCAGGCTGATTTTCATCTTTTTTTCCCAAAACGTCTGGTGAGTAAATCAGCACCAGGAGCAAACACAGTAAAAGAAACAAAAATACATTTTAGATGTTGTTTCCCTTAGTACCTGGAAGCTTTTCGATGTTGTGCATAAAGTATTGGTTCCTTCTTATTATGAAAAAAACATGCCTTGCTTCTGGTTAGTGTGGAGGCTGTGACTCAGGTCTTCCTCTTATCGTTTTGATTGGTGTAAATGGGTGAAAGAGATGAAAAAAATATTTGTGAAGGTCTTTGGAAAATAGTGCAGTGAATTTGGTATTTAGCCATGCAGATAGCTTTGGTTTTATTTTTCATATCTGTCTCTGAGATTATGTCTCCAAGCAATACAGTAAAGGCAAAAGGGAATTTAATTTGTGGTGCTTTGAAAAAATATTCCCATCATTCTGACACTGCATAATTTGCAAAAACTCACTTGTAAACACTTATGCATGCAGAAAAACACCACATGGAAACTGTGGATACCTGCTGAATGTTTTTATGCTTTGGCAAACCCAATCTAAATTTAAATCACTTCTATTATGCTGAGGCAGAAATCTCAAAAGTAATATATAAACAGAAATATACAGAAGAGTACCTGCATGGCAAGAGAAGGTAAGTTAGAAGATATATACAGTGCAAAAGTCTTAGACAGGTGTGAAAAAACGCCGAGAAGTATTGCATTTTGTTAATTGATAAAAAAATATTATTATTAACATTTCTATTTTTTAAAGCATTCTTATTTTACAGCATTTTTTCCACATCTGCCTTAAACATTTGCAGAGTAACGTATGTATCTAACAGGCGGCAACCTCCTGGTCTGAGCAGGGAGGCAAACCAGGAAGTGCTTTAAGCTGCATTCTACCGAAAATTCCAGCAGGGGGCGCTAAGTTTGGCTGCAACAACATTTCGGTCCATTCATTTCAATGCAAAATGAGAAAACTTCTCACATGATTTATCACCTCAGAAATGTTTTTTAGGACAACACTATGGTCTCAATCACTAGTAAAAAATCTTCAAGACAATTGTTAACCCTCTGGAGTCCAAGAAAGTGTGCGTTTTTAAACATTTTTAATGCAATCTTTTGTGTTTACTGTTTTTTTGTGTGATTTTTGGGTATTTTTTGTGTGTTTTTTGTATTTTCTTGTGTGTTTTCATGTGTGTTTTTTGTAATTTTTGTTTTTTGTGTTTTTTATGTTTTTTGTGTGTGTTTTTTTGTAATTTTTGGTGTATTTTTGTGTCTTTTTTATTTATTTTTTTTTGTAATTTTGTGTGGGTTTTTGTTTTTTGTGTATTTTTTTGTGTTTCAAAATGTTGATCCACTCAGTCAAAATAACAAAATAATAATGAGGTGAGGTTGAGCTGAAAAAGATGATACCAGCATGGCATGGTGATCATTATTTAAGTTGCATATACAGGCAGAATGAAAAAGAGTCAAAAACCAACAAAATAGCCCCAAACACCTTCGGGTTAATAGTGTAAATAATGGCCCCATTTAGAAGAAAATAGAAGATAAAGAATCGTATGATTTGGGGGCGGGGCTACCTTTGATTGACAGGTCACTGACAAGGCGAGCCGTCATCAGGAGAGAAGCAGAACAATGCGTATCCATGGCAACGTGTCGATAAAGTTATATATAACGTTATATAGATATAAAAAAGGACGTTTATCGGTTCGGTCTCATAACTTTGACCCTTTCACTGTATTTTTACTTAATGACAGTTTATTTGAACGTTTTGTTCATTAAATGTCTTTTAAATAGAAGCAAACTGAATTAGAATCCAAGTCAGAAGGTTTTGTGGCAGCATTTTGTGTATATATTTTGTGTTTATTTGTATATGACATCACCAAACACACTAAAACCCAATTCCCTGGATCTCCCGCTCCGTTTTTCCAAGCTGCCAGCCTGGCAACAGATCAATCATAGATCACTGCTAATGTCTCCCGTTACAGCACCCTGTGATTGCCCTGTTATTATCCCACTAATTATGACTATCATCATTATTATCATTTCTCTATTACAGTTCATTACTCCAGACCCGAAAGAGGATGGTGTAATGGTCTAAGTGGTAATTATTCCATTTATCGATTGGTGGGAAGTTGCAAAGCCTTGTTGCATGATGTTTTCTCTTCTGATCAAAACCGTCTGAGTGCTGACAAGGCCACGGAAATATGAAGCAATAAATCAATAAATAGTTCAGATTAAAGAAGAGAGGCTCCAAAACAACATTGAACGGTCACACTGCAAAAAAAGGTGTTTAGTCTAAAAACAAGATGAAAACACTAAATCTGAGGGAAATGATTCGCTGCATGGACAGATAATTTACCTTCTAATCTAGAAATAAACATGTTGAACACTTCAAATAAGAAATTAACTCTTGAAACAAGATTCATTATCTAACACTTCTAAATCTAAAGTTTTTTTTTTTTTATCTTGGTAAGAAACTAATAATCATCAGGTCACTCTGCTCTTTAATTTATCTTGTCTAAGAGATCATTTGATCAGTGTGTCTTTTTAGTGATCATTTTTACATCTATTTTTGGTCAGTTTGTCTCTTTTTTGTTCATTTTTGTGTCTTTTTAATGGTCATTATATGTCTTTTTTGGTAATTTTATGTCTTTTCTGGTCAATTTGTGTCTTTTTTTGTGAATTTGTGTCTTTTTTTGTCAATTTTCGTCTTTTAAGTGGTCATTTTTACATCTATTTCTGGTAATTTTGTGTCTTTTTTGATCATTTTACGTCTTTTTTGGTCATTTTGTGTCTTTTTTCATCATTCTGTGTCCTTTTCATGGTCATTAAATTTCTTTTTTGGTAATTTTGTGTATTTTTTTAGTAAATTTGTGTCTTTTTTTGTCAATTTGTGTCTTTTTTGATCATTTTGTGTCTTTTTTAGTCATTTTGTGTCGTTTTAGGTCATTGTGTGTATTGTGTGTAAAATAAGAAATTCACTCTTAAAACAAGATCATTTATCTAACACTTCTAAATCTAATTTTTTTTTTTATCTTGGTAAGAAACAAATAATCATCAGGTCACTCTGCTCGGGCCAGTTCATCACTGCTGGCAGCTTTAATTTATCTGGTTTTAAGAGTTAATTTATTATTTTAAGCTTACAACATGCTTATTTCTAGATTTAATAATCTTAATTTAATAAATCTTGTCAAGGTAAATTATCTGTCCATGCAGCAAGATCATTTCCCTCAGATTTAGTGTTTTATCTGGTTTTTAGACTAAACACCTTTTTTGCTGAGCAATAACTGTGTCATTTGAAAATACAGCTAGTTTATTCTTATCTTATCTTAAAAAATAAAGTCATCCACACAGCTGGAAAAACACCTTGTTAATTGGCTAATTTGCATAGTTTTACTGTGATTTATAACTAAAAGGCTCAAAGCATCAGGATGGATGGAGGCTAAAAGGAAAAGCTAAATGACAAAGCAAACCAAATAAGTCATTAGAAAAGTAAAAGCAGGTAAATGGAAATGCAAATAGGAGAGGAAATTGCCCTTTTAAATGCCTGATTAAAATTTGCATTCATAATTCAGTTTGTGAATCCAATTATGTTTTGAAGTGCATTTTCAAATAGATTTTAAAATGCCATTATTTATTTATAATTCCATTAATATTAAATTAATTTTAAATAGCATATTTATTGACTGTCTTTTTTTTTTATTATTGGTGGATTCACATTTTGTTTGTAAATTATTTTGATGATTCCCTTTTTTATTGTCCAGTAAAATATCAAATTATGTAATAAATGACTTTGAAATTGGGTCTATATATATATATATATATATATATATAGTCATGGAAAAAATATTAGACCATTGTTTTCTCTTCTTTCTTATTCATTTTAATGTCTGGTACAAGAAAAGGTACATTTGTGTGGACAAATATAATGACAAAAACAGAAATAAATGATAAGAGTTTAATTTAAGAGCTGATATCTAGACATTTTCCATGTTTTTCTTCATAATAATCAAAATAATAATTAAAAAAACATGGAAAATGTCTAGATATCAGCTCTTAAATTAAACTTCTATGAGCTATTTTTCTTGTTATTATTATATTCGTCCAAAAAAATGTACCTTTAGTTGTACCAGGCAATAAATTGATTTTTTTCCATGACTATATATATATATATATAATATATATATATATATATATATATAGAATTGCAAAGCAATTTCTTACATAATTTGATATTTTACTGGACAATAAAAAAAGGAAATCATCAAAATAATTTACAAACAAAACGTGAATCTATATCTAATCTATAAATATGCTATTTAAAATGTTTTTAACATTAATAAAAAAAATTTAAAAATTTAAAATCTATTTGAAAATGCAGTTCAGAACATAATTGGATCCACAAACTTGAATTAAGAATGCACATTTTAATCCTAATCTAATAATTTTTCCATGACTATATACATGAGAGTTTCATAACAAATTTATTATAATATATGTTTATCACACAATTAGTTATTATTTAATTAAAGGCATTTTTACTACTTCTGTTGTCATTTTCTAGCAGAGATCCGTCCTCCAGTTTGTGACAGTTTTTGGTCAAACAACATCTGTTCTTTTGAAAGTCGAGGCTCGTTTTTGTCCTCCTAAGTTTGAAGGAAAAGTCGTGAAGAAAGATATTTTTACCCAGAGGAAGATTGCCTCAGCCGTCTTTTATAAAAACATTCTTTTGTGCTTCATTACAATGAGCACATTTTCTTTTCATACCAACATCCAGGCGGATCGGTGAACAGATCGCTGCCAGCACACATTCTGCTTCCCCAGCTAAACAACAAGCTGCTACCAAATCTGTTATTTTCACATATAAATCAATAATTAATGCTTTTTTCTATTCAAAAGCTTGATCGCTCTCACAGCATAATTACGCTGAAGGATTTTCTTTGTTTTCTGCCAGATTTCTGTACCTGTTTTACTCAGTTTGAGCGTGCATTGCCAGTTTATCCCTCTTAAATCTTCGGCTATTATGTCCATTAAAACAATCTGTTAAAAATCTTCATCATGCCACGTTGGTATCAGTTTTTTCAGCGTTACCTCACCTATATGTCCTGATAATTAAGTTTTAACTTTGACTTACTTGATCAAAATTTTGAACCCAAAAGAAACAAATAAAAACATGAAATCTGATCTTGAAAATTATGTTTCACACACTGAAATGTACATGTTGCAAATATGAACACAGGTTGCAAATATAACATATAACAGGTTAAATGAGGATAATATCTAGTTATATATTTGTATACTTAATATATTTGACATTATCTCCAGTTTTACTTGGCCGAATATCATCAAAAAAAATCTGGTTTGGAGTTTCAAGCCAGAACTTTAGAGGGAAGCTGATGGAGAGATTCAATGTTGCTTCATTTTTATGTCTTCATGTCATGAAGAAGTAATGTGCTGTTGCTTTAATGGACTCCAGAGGGTTAAAGTGGTGAATCTGTGAGAAAAAAGTTGTTTTTTCCCACTTTTTTCTTGTAAATCTGCGACTTTTTTTGCGCAGATTTGCTACATTAACTCTCTTAAATCTGTGACTTTTTTTCTTGTAAATTTACCAATTTAATCTAGTAAATTTGCAACTTTTTTCCTCGAAATGTTACTATTATTTTTATTCATACTTAACATGCCCTAATATGGCGTCATAGTCAAGTTCTCCTGGTACAAGTCGCTGAAGAATAACTCTGTTTGTACGACTGTTTCTTGCAGATTTTTTTTCTAAATTTTTCATTTTTACATTGGAGGTCAAGGTGAATAAAGTTAATATTATAATATTATTATCATAGTGATTGGTCAGATGTCATGGTGTCACTGTCTGTGACGTAGTCTGATCTTTGCTGATTAGCTGGAAGAAATCCATGTAACTCTTTATATTAAGGTCCTTGTAATAACCATTAATTAACAAGTAATAAGGCCCTTGTAAGTCCTTACGAGATGCTTATTAACATTATTGTGTGTTTATAAGCTTATATAAGTGTTAATAATGGCATTACAAACACCCATGACCCACCCATTATGTCTTTGCCATGCCTTTATTAATCTTATTATGTTTGCTTATTGATATTAAAATATACTTTATTGCTCATCTATTATAAGTTAACTATAAGTTAACTATGTTTTTTGCAGCTACCGGATCTAAAGCGAGAACAATGCCTTATTACTTGTTAATTAATGGTTATTAAGGACCTTATTATAAAGCGTTACCAAAATCCATTTTCCAACCTGGTCTCACAGGAATCCGTGGAATAGCCACGGAATCACTCAAATTTCCGTGAAACTGACACGGATTTCGCTACAATGCAAGTTAATGCCAGTCATATCCCGTGGCTATTCCAACATACAGAGTGATTATGTACATTCACTGAGTGAATATTTAGAAAACAAAACATATATTTCTCGCTAGAAATGTGATCAAAATCCATTTTTATGCAGAAACTAAGTCAAAATATAGATTTTTTTTCACTAAAAATGAGAGAACTGTCCGCCATGTTTTTTATTCTGACCGCCGGGACCTTGAAAGTCACGTGACTTGGAACAAACCAATAGGAAAAAATATCCATGGAATAGCCACGGGATATGACTGTCATTAACTTGCATTGTAGCGAAATCCGTGTCAGATTCACGGAAATTTGAGTCATTCCGTGGCTATTCCACGGATTCTTGAAGTCACCAAACATATTTCTTCTCCCGATAAAGGGTTAAGCATTGAGATCAGAGCTAGCAGGCAGCATCTTTTTAAAAAGTAAAGAAGTGTACACGCTTTAAGGCCCGTCCTCTGGGCAACATTGCAGATGAAATGGAGCGGTTGATGTTTACTGGAGAGGTGTCTCAGCAGTGTGTTTCAACACACCCACCCCTTATGCAAACAACCTGAGGCAATCTCCAAATACTTCCTCACTGGAAAGCACAAACAGACTGGGCTGCCTACACTCAGACAGCAGCAGACGGATGGCTCAGCAGATAGGGAACCTGTCCCATCTCTGAAAGGTGAAGAAAATAAAATAAAACGTACGGCCAACTCTAAATAGCTGCTGTCTCTTACAGTCAGACTGACTCATAACCTGGTTTGTTGTATGCCAGACGCACCACAAGCTGCACCAACGTGATTAAAGACGGGAAGAATGTCGCATCACGCTGCTGCTGCTGCTGCTGCTGGCAGAAAACAACATTTCTCTTCATAAATGTCAAGTTTTTTCATGAATCAGGACAAATACACTTAGGGTTTGATTGACAACCATGCATTTGAAGGAATAAATGCAGTAAGCTTTGAAATAGTTTCATAAGCGAAAGGTATCAAACATTTTTTCCCAGCTTATAGAGGAACACAATTACATTCACTCCCACTAAATAAATGCTGACAGTACAATAAATAAGAAAATGGATTTCTTCCAGCTAATCAGCAAAGATCAGGCTACGTCACAGACAGTGACATCATGACATCTGACCAATCAGTATGATCATAATAATATAAAATTCACTTTATTCACCTTGACCTCCAATGTAAAAATGAAAAATTTAGAAAAAAAATCTGCAAGAAACAGTCGTACAAACAGAGTTATTCTTCAGTGACTTGTACCAGGTGAACTTGACTATGACAGCATATTAGGGCCAAGTATGAATGAAAATAATAGTAACATTTCGAGAAAAAAGTTGCAAATTTACTAGATTAAAGTGGCAAATCTACAAGAAAAAAAGGTGCAGATTTAAGAGATTTAAAGTAGCAAATCTGCGCAAAAAAAGTTGCAGATTTACGAGAAAAAAGGGGAAAAAAATAGCTTTTTTCTCCCAGATTCACCACTTTAAATCTCATAAATCTGCACTTTTTTTCATAGATTTGCCACTTTAATCTTGTAAACTTTTTTCTCAAAATATTACCCCCCTCCCCCGGGTCCGTATGTTTGTTTTTTTTTACACATTCTGGCTGTATGTAATATCCTCAAATATTCTCTAGGGTTGAAATTTGGAATTTGCAAGTATTTCAATGAGTGTCCTATTAAGGGTTAACAAAAAAACTATCAACATTGACATTCCCAGGTAATGTAAAACCAAAGAAAAATGATAAAAAGATAAGATAATAATGATAATATGTAATTTTGCACATAGTTTGTTTTGAAGAGTTGCAGCTAACAAGAAAAAAAAAAGCCTATAAATACACGTTTTTAGAATATATAACAGAAATGGCTCCAGCTAAAACATTTCTTCCATTTAGTAAATCACAAAAGACATTAAAGAAGTTAAAACAGTGAAAGTGTTTCACCTTTTAAAAAGTTGTGTGGCCTAGTTGAAATTAAATTCCACATTATGTGATTATAAGCCTATAAATAATGATTATGATGATGGTCCACAGTGCAGCAGCAGAGAAGAGAAAGGAGAGAAGAGAAGAAATCCCTAAACACATTTCCTGTCGGCTTAGTGAATACAAAACAGCTTCTCTCCTTCAGAGGTTGGACACCATTGTTTTTTTATGTTTACCAATTTGAATATCTTTAAGTTATCATTGCCTTTGAGTGGTTGGCTGACACTGCCACACACACACACACACACACACACACACACACACTCTTGCTCAGGTCCTTTAAAATCATATCAGCATATTGCAGATAATAAATAGAATCCAGGAACAGAAAGTGGTTCCAGTGAAACACTCAGACTTTCACCTTTTGTCCACCAATTGAGTCTGAACGAGGAGGTTTTTAAACATGGTCATTATGTTCATATACACACAACCTATGTGCAGGTCTAATAGCCGTCTTTATGTACACTTCTCTAATAGCCGTCTATACGCAGATCTCTAAAAGCCGTCTATTCATAGACATCTATACGTCTAATGGCTATCCATATGTAGACATCTAATAGCGTCTATACATTAACGTCTAATAGCCCTCCTATTAGACTTATAATAGGCTGGATATTTACAGAAAGCTTTGGCTGAAGGTAGAGTGGTCGCCCACTGATCAGAGGGTCGGTGGTTCGATCCCCGACCATGGCAACACATGTCGAAGTATCTTTGGGTGAGATCCTGAACCCCAAATGGCTCCCAGTGGTATAAAAGTGGAGTCCATTTACAATTTACACACACACACACAGTACAGGCCAAAAGTTTGAATACACCTTCTCATTCAATGCGTTTTTCTTTATTTTCATGACTATTTACATTGTAGATTCTCACTGAAGGCATCAAAACTATGAATAAACACATATGGAATTATGTACTTAACAAAAGAAGTGTGAAATAACTGAAAACCTGTCTTGTATTTTAGATTCCTCAAAGTAACCACCCTTTGCTTACTAGAATATAAGACATGTTTTCAGTTATTTCACACTTTTTTGTTAAGTACATAATTCCACATGTGTTTATTAATAGTTTTGATGAATTTACAATGTAAATAGTCATGAAAATAAAGGAAACACATTGAATGAGAAGGTGTGTCCAAACTTTTGGCCTGTACTGTATATATATATATATATACATATATATATATATATATATATATATAAACAAAAACTAAAAATGCGTCAAAATCAATTTTGTTCTTTATCTTTAACATATCGAAGGCTGTGATAAAACCAATGCCCCATTCAAAAATTATTTATTTTTGGAAAATAACTAAATTTTTTTTTGTTTTTTCTTTGAAAAACAGTGACATTGTGCAATCAAACTGGCATTTAAACGGTTAAAATTCTCAAAATCTTTGAATGTTATGGTAGTTTTGAGCAGGGCAGAAGTTGTTTTAGAGGTTTATGCAGAAAAAAGTTGAAAAAAAAATTCTATATTAAGTTTTTATAGCATTTTTTTGGAGGTGGACATTTTCAGCCCGAAAGGGCTCGAAAGGGTAGTACGTTTGTACACAGTGTATTATAGAGCCATTAGAAAAAATTAAATTAGAATTTCAAAATATATCAAGAAAGAAATCCTTCTTCCAAAAATCATGTCATTTGCAGTACCACAGCCAAAATTATTGCCAAAACAAAAGTGAAAAATGACAAACATGGCTGAAAATGTCACTAGTGGGCCCAGAGGGTTAAACACAGTTATCATAAACAATTTCCACAAAGTAATATGTTTTTCATGTTCACTACCACAGGGCCACATATAGGAGCGTGCACTTAACCAGATATGATGAAACTGCAATTTTAAATATGTTTACAGTGCAGTAACTTAACATATTTCATGCTCAAATGCATGTTTAACAGTATAAATATGAATACAAAAGGTTTGAAGCAAATAAAAAATAACCACTTACTGTGATTTCTGTTGTTTTCAGTGCAAGAACAGCAGACCAACATTAATTACAAGAAGTAATTTTGTGCATTTTTACACTGCACTTTCGTGCTTTTGTTCATTTTGTGTTTGTTTTGTTTTTTTGTCTTTTTTTGTTCATTTTGTGTCTTTTTTGTTCATTTTGTGTCTTTTTTGTTCATTTTGTGTCTTTTTTTGGTCATTTTGTGTCTTTTTTTGGTCATTTTGTGTCTTCTTTTGTTCATTTTGTGTCTTTTTTTGTTAATTTTGTGTCTTTTTTGTTCATTTTGTGTCTTTTTCTGTTCATTTTGTGTCTTTTTCTGTTCATTCTGTCTTTCTTTTGTTCATTTTGTGTCTTCTTTTGTTCATTTTGTGTCTTTTTTTGTTTATTTTGTGTCTTTTTTTGTTTATTTTGTGTCTATTTGTTTACAGTGCAGTAACTTAACATATTTCATGCTCAAATGCATGTATAATAGTATAAATAGGAATACAAAAGGTTTGAAGCAAATAAAAAATAACCACTTACTGGGATTTATGTTGTTTTCAATGCAAGAACAGCACACCAACATTAATTACAAGAAGTAATGTTGTGCATTTTTACACTGCACTTTTAAGATTTCATGCTCAAATGCATGTAGTTGTACTGAGGGCCACTTCAAGTGAGGGTGTGGGCCGTATGTGGCCCCCGGGCCTCCAGTTGCCCATCCCTGCTCTATACATTCATGTCTGAAAGCCAACTTTGTAGTTCTGTATTCTAACAGCGTGTCTCTGTGTGTCGTTTAACCCCATTGGTAGGAAAAGTGTGTTAATTTGCGTGTATGCTTTATACTGCATACTTTATTCTGCATTAATGTGCGCGTCATATTTTATGCAAACATTCTGATCAATTCATCATCGGCCATTAAGTCAGTTTCATATAATTTATAGTTGTGGGAGTTGCTTTTGCGCAGACTTTTAAAGAAATCATATAAATCAATCAGTTATGTTCATATCTGCAAGTACCTCTCGTCTCATTGCATTAAAGTGTTTTAGCATACAGAAATACACACACACACACACACACACACACACAAGCCAAGGACCAAATTGCACTACATCAATCATATAAATGCACGGCTTAATACATGCAAATAAGATACACTTTGCTCACTTATTTTAATTATTTCCCTGTTCCTTCCTTGCACACAAATAGTAACACATGCATCAGTGTGCAAACATTGTATAATAGCGTGTTAACGAATCAATTAGCAGACTCATTTTAGAGAAAGATTTTAACACCTTGCAGAAAACAAGAAAGATATCGTTTTCATACGTTTTATGTGATGATGTAATATAACATGCACATCAGGAAAAAGATGTTTATTTGCAGATTGCTTTGTTTAATTGCTTTCATACTGTCACATGTTTTTTCACACTGAGTGAAAACAACAGTGCTCAACAATGCTCACATTTCATTAAAACAGTGGCTTTAACTCTATGGAGTCTTATAGGGCTATATTGTCCATTTTTGAATCCTTTTCATGTCTTTTCGTGTCTTTGTAAGTCATTTTGTGTCTTCTGTGGGGTTTTTTAAGTTATACTGTCTTATCATTTTGTGTCTTTTTTGGTCATTTGTGTCTTTTTTAGTCATTTTGTGTCTTTTTTGTGTCTTTTTTAGTCATTTTGTGTCTTTTTTAGTCATTTTGTGTCTTTTTTGTGTCTTTTTTGGTCATTTTGTGTCTTTTTTTAGTCATTCTGTGTCTTTTTTGTGTCTTTTTGTGTCTTTTTTGGTCATTTTGTGTCTTTTTGTGTCTTTTTTGGTCATTTTGTGTATTTTTTGTCTTTTTTGTGTCTTTTGTGGTCATTTTGTGTCTTTTTTTGTCATTTTGTGTCTTTTTTTGTCTTTTGTGATCATTTTGTGTCTTTTTTTGTGTCTTTTGTGGTCATTTTGTGTCTTTTTTTGTCATTTTGTGTCTTTTTTTAGTCATTTTGTGTGTTTTTTGGTCATTTTGTGTCTTTTTTTGTCATTTTGTGTCATTTTTTTAATCACAAAATGATAAGACAGTATAACCTAAAAAAACAAAATGACTAAAAAAGACACAAAATGACTCAAAAAAGGGACAAAATGACAAAAAAAGACACAAAATGACTTACAAAGACACGAAAGACATGAAAAGGATTCTAAAATGGACCAAATAGCCCTGTAAGACTCCTTAGAGTTAAAGTCGCCTTCTGGCCCTGTGAACCAGAAAACTATCCACCTGTGATTATTATGGCGGTATTAAGCATGTTATTGTAGAAGCACTTCAGCAGCTATTTGGTTGAATCCCTGGTTTAATTAGCAAGCTTAGCTCCCTCTATTGTGATTGACTGTTTGTGCAAATTACTGGCCGGCGTAATTGAAGAGGACACAAATTAAGCGGGCCGGTGCCAGAAACCGGATCATGAGGCTGCAGCTCTCTGGCTGCTGATGGAGGCCGAACACTCATATATTCCATCACGCCACTTTACATTTTTCCGCTGTGTGTGTGTGTGTACTCACTGCCAAAGAGAGCAACAGAGTCAGACGGAAAAAAAAGAGAAAGAGCAAGAGACAGAGAGCAGCAAATTACAGCATGCCAAGTACATTAACATTTCCATCTGGTGTCTCACTCTTCCTCCGCTCCTCCTCACCCCGTTGGCCCCCGTTGGCCCCGTCCCTGGGCCTGAACGGGCCCTTCCAGGACAAGGTCGTGTTGTTGGCGTGTGTTATGAATGTGCCACCTGAACCCAAAGGTGCCTGTCGGGGCCGGTAGGGGCCGGTAGGGGCCGGTAGGGGCCAGTCGGGGCCTGGGCACCGGCCTGCTGGCAGGGTGGCAGCAGTGACTCTGTGGTGGTAAACTGACAGGAAGCAAGGCTTGATCGCACAATCTGGATCACACACACACACACACACACACAAACACACACACACACACTGTCACACACACACACACACACAGACAGACAGTCACACCTTTCGTGTGTTCATTAGCTCAATTTTCTCCCCCTTTAAGCTGTCGCTCTACACATTTCTGTACTTTCAACCAGGACCAGTTCTAGGCAGCATATATATATATGAGGGGGCAGTCAGAAATGTGATGGGGGCATCATGTGAACACATTTGGGCTGTGACGATACTCTCAGGTCACGAGAAGAAACAAGATTTTAAGAAAACTACAATTACACAATATACACTGCAAAAAAGCCAACTTGTATTTTTTGGCCTAAAACAGTGATTTAAGTTGGTAAAACTTGGAAATATAAATTACTGACATTTAGGGCAATAATGTAAGTTAGCACAACAAAGGAAGCCAGTTGTCTGCTCAAAAACAAGTTGGTGAGTTGTTGTTACTTATATCTTTAAGTTGGGGTTCACAACAAGGGACAATAGTTCTGATAACTCTTATTTCTTTGTTGGGAAATTTGGTCATTAGCGAAAGCTAGCGGCTAAGTGATGCTAGCGGCTAACTGATGCTAGCGGCTAACTGATGCTAGCGGCTAACTGATGCTAGCGGCTAACTAACATTTCATAGCGGTTTTACGGTTTTCTCTGTGCCAGAGAAATTCAGAGTTGAGCAAACTCAAAAACAAAACTTAAAATATTTAGTTTATTTGTACAACTTAAAATTTTATCGAAGTTTGTTGCTTTGAAATTTTGAGTTCACCCAACTTTTCTTCTGACCACAATAGAATAGGTGGCAACCCCTCGCGGGGGGGTCCTTGTGTCCTTTTTTCAGCTGATTTTTCTGCTACTGCAGATAATTTTGTCAAATTGTAATGTATATTAATTTTGTGAGTATATTAAAATGTGCTTTCTCAACTTCAAAATTTCTTGCCCCAGCATAGAGCCGGCCTCCATTCTTAACACGCATTTGTTATGTATGTGTGTGTGTGTGTGTGTGTGTGTGTGTGTGTGTGTGTTTCCCCCAGGAATTGGCCGTCCCTGCAGTCTCATAGCCAGGTTCTATGTGGGTCAGTGATGACCATGTGTGCAACACTGTGCAGTGTAGCCAATAACTGATATCTATGAGAGCGAATTCTGTCTCTTTTAGTGATCCGGATCATTTATCTCAGCTCACCAAGAAGAGTTCTGTCTTTCTGCTCCCAAATGGCTCTTCATTTTATCACTCATACCTTTTATAATTCAGACAAATTTAGCGATGTTTTGACTTGTGGTTTGTATTTGAACACATATATCACTTAAATTTCAATTAACTGCTGTAGCCAATTACATTTACAGTTGTAAAATCCCTTGTTAACCCTGTGGAGTCTCCAAAAGCTCCAAATCCAAAAGCTCCATGAGGCCAGTTTCAGTTTGATGATGATATACCAAGTAAAACTGGAGACAAGCTCAAATAGATTTAGTATAAAATGATAGAACTGGATGGAACCCTCTTATATGTTAGATTTGACACCTTTGGTCACATTTGAAACATTTACAATTCTTTATTGAGCATCATAGTGTTTTGAAAGTAAAAAAAAAAAAAATTCAAAATCACATTTTATGTTGGACTGAAGGACTAAAAGGACAAAAATAGGACACAAAATGACAGAAAAATGACCAAAAATGACAAAAAATCCACAAATTGACCAAAAAACACTAAAAAAAATCCACAAAATGACCAAAAAACACTAAAAAAATCCACAAAATGACCAAAAAACACAAAAAAAAGACACAAAATGACCAAAAAACACTAAAAAAAAGACACAAAATGACCAAAAAGACACAAAATTACCAAAAAATGACACAAAACAATTTAAAAAGACACAAAATGACTAAATAATGACACAAAATGACCAAAAAGACACAAAATGATAAGACAAAATGACCAAAAATGACTAATAAAAGACACAAAATAACTAAAAAACACAACAAAAGGTGTTTGAGTGGTGTATACAGGCAGGACGAAAAGGATTAAAAAATGGACAAAATAGCCCAAAAAGACTCCATAGAGTTAACTCTTTAACTTATAAGTTAGCAAGAAAAGAGAAGCAGAGAAATAAAGGAGTCGATATAATTCACTCCGAACCTTATTACAAAACTGAGTCCAAGCTTTGTCGTGTTTTATCATTATAACAGAGAGCAAAACTCAAGCATTATCTAAAATTAAAATCACATCAGTGGAAAATTCAGGCCATGTGTTACCTTTAAAGGAATGCTTTGTTTCCTGTATCTCCTTATTCATCACACTGACCAAATGGGAGTATTTTATCAACCTACAAACAAAAGACACAGGTTTCTATGGAAATGTACCTTTTTTTTTTACTATTTACACACAAAGTTTTCCAGCTTCCTATGTATTAATTTCTGTCTCTGTTCAGCATCTTTCAGTCTGTCCTTATATCACATGCATGGCTCCTTTTTCTCCACACAAACTTGGCTACCAGTCAGATTTTTCTTCTTTTTTTCAAATTAAAAGTATAAAGCTGCCAGGAACCCAAAATACAAACAAAAAGACACAGATTTCTATGCAAATTTACCATTTTTATTAGATTTTTTTTTACTATTCATACACATAAAAACAGCATAAAAAATAACAAATAATAAAACTATAAAACAGTCTATTTGCATGTAAATTAAAAAAATAGTAATAGTTTTCATTGTAGAAAGGAAAATTCACAATTTAAAAATGGTCTAGAAACATAAATGTCACACTGTTTGAAAGCTCCTATGATGCACTTTTAACTGGCTTTCTCAGCTTGTCTACATATCATATATAAATAAAGTTATTACTGTAAATAAAACATGCTCAGTGTATTTTTAATAAATAGTATACTATTAATAAATAGTATAATAAATAGATGGACTCCAAAGGGTTAAATGGCCAATCATTGCTTCCTGTGCATGAATGACCATAACAGGAATATATAAGCTATATATATATATATATATATATATATATATATATATACACTGTAAAAGTTTTTACTGTAAAATTACAGTAAATTACTGGCAGCAGTTTCGCCAGTAAGTTACTGTAAAATGTACAGTACCTCTACTTTATTATAGAAATACAAGTCCGTTTACTGACAAACTGTCTCGTAACGCAGAAAAAAAATAGCATGACATTTAAATGTTTAACTCTAAATTATGTTACAACTAATCCATTTAAACTCTATATTAGGATTGCTGGAAAAACAACACACTGTGATTATTTCAGCCCAGACAAAAAAGAAATAAAATAAAACTTGTCTTCTTTTCGAAAATAATGACTTTATTTTCCTGACATGCTCAGCTGAAAACAGTAAATTCCTGAAAAAAAAAATATAATTTTGATCGTTGGAATGCCTGAGCAATCATGATAACTCCCACAATGCATTGTTTTCACAGCAATATACTGTACAATCATAATACAGCAAGTTACTGTTAGAATTTGACTGTAAATTTACAGCAAAGTCTTACAGTGTATATATATATTTATTTATATATATATATATATATATATATATATATATACATATATACTATAATTTAAAGATTCCTTTGTGTCGAAGCCAACAGTTGTGATTAAGGAAAGCATGAAAGTTAGATTTTACATAAACTTCCACTAAAAGCAGCTTCAGATGAATGTGCCTTATTTATATAACCCTGTCTCCACCTGAAAGTTTTATTTATATCTCCTATGTATATGATATGCATGGATTTTTAGCTTGCACTGCCAAAAACAAGCCCCCCAACATGTAACCGAGACTGAGAGGAATTTATTTAACCCCAACCGGCTCACTGCTCCTCCATCTGTTGCCCTGCATGAACTTCTGAATCAGCTGCTCCGTTTGTGATGTCAGAGAGAAAATGACCCTGCAGGATGTTCGATGGAGGGACTTCACTTAGAATTTAATGAACTTGTGGCCCTGCAGGGACACAGAGAGTGAAATAAAGATGGAGGAGCTGAAACATGCCCTTATCAAACCACTGTTTAGTCTCATTCTGACCTATCACTGTGAGATGATTCAATTAACAAGCAGAGAGACGGATGTGTTTCTGCTGAGTGTTTGTGTTTCTCTGCCCTCTCCGTATGTACGCCTGACATTTTTTTAGCTGTGTGTCATTTCCTGGTTCAGTCTTAAATGTGTTAGTGTTCACGTCCTCTTTTTCCCAACCTCACCTAAACCCCTACGACCCCGTCAGGACATAGATGTCACAGATCTCATACACATATATACACATATTCTTTAGCTTATTTTTATTTTTATTCTCTATATAGATAGATAGATAGATAGATAGATAGATAGATAGATAGATAGATAGATAGATAGATAGATAGATAGATAGATAGATAGATAGATAGATAGCCCTCTTATATGTTATATTTGACACCTTTGTTCACATTTGCAACATTTAAAATTCTTTATTGAGCATGATAGTGTTTTGAATGTCAAAAAAAGATTCAAAATCACATTTTATGTTGGACTAAAGGACTAAAAAAAGACACAAAATGACCAAAAAAGACACAAAATGGCTAAAAAAAAGACACAAAAGACATAAAGTGACTAAAAAAAGACACAAAATGAAAAAAAAAATAGACAAAAAGACACAAAATGACTAAAATAAAGACACAAAAGACACAAAATGACTAACAGAAGACACAAAATGACCAAAAAAGACACAAAATGGTTAAAAAGATAGATAGATAGATAGATAGATAGATAGATAGATAGATAGATAGATAGATAGATAGATAGATGGATAGATAGATAGATAGATAGATAGATAGATAGATAGATAGATAGATAGATAGATAGATAGATTAAATAAGTCAATTTGTTTCCTCTCTATACCTGAGCAAAAACCTCAGATTTTCAACCTTCAACAGTTTTTTTTTTCTACTTGCAGCTGAAGCTGATATAAGCTTGTGATGGATTTCTACATATATGGTCATTTGCTTCAGGTTGCACAGTTTACATTACATACATTAGATGCAGCTACATGGTAACTCCAGGGAAACTTGTTATCTTAGCTGCCAATCTTGTTCCTTTTTTACCATTTTTCAAATCATATTTATGCTGGAACATGTTTGATTGTCTAGACAGACAAAATTGTGTTTTTTTGGAAATTGAAGCTTGTAAAACATTCCACTAGAAACACAAAGTATGAATCTGAGGATGAGCATAATAGACCCTTTAGGGTATTTTTGGGTCACGGGACAGTAAGTCAGCTCACTGTTTAGTTGCAGCTCAAGAATTTTGCTAATAAAAAATTGTTCTCCCATGCATGAAAATTGTTCTAATCAATGCAACAATTTTGTTTTAATCCATAAAGCAGACAGTCTGCCTGCATTGCTTCTCTCGTAGTGAAGTGAAGCAGTCGTGACATTATAATCCCCTTGAAGGCAAACGTATGTCGATGTACGATACCAAACATCTGGAGAACTGTTTATTGTATTCATACTGTCCAAACTAACTGTTTCAGCAGACAACATGAGTGTCTTTAAACCTCTGAAGTCCAGGAGATTTTGGTTCAGATTTGTAAACTTCCTCTGCATTAATTTCTGTCTGTGTTTATCATCTTTCAGTCTGCATGGCTCCTTTTTATCAACACAAACTTGGCTATCAGTCAGATTTTTCTTCTTTTTTTTAATTAAAAGTATAAAGCTGCCAGGAACCCAAAATACAAACAAAAGACACAGGTTTCTATGGAAATGTATCATTTTTATTTATTTATTTTAGTATTTATACACATAAAAACAGCATAAAAATAACAAATAATAATAATAAAATGGTCTAGAAACACAAATGTCACACTGTGTGAAAGCTCCTATGATTGCACTTTTAACTAGCTTTCTCAGCTTGTCTACATATGATATATAAATAAATATGTATATATATATATATATATATGAACAATGGGACAGCAATGCAAATAAGGCACATTCATCTGAAGCTGCTTATGGTGGAAGTTTATGTAAAATCTAACTTTCATGCTTTCCTAAATCACAACTGTTGGCTTCAACACAAAGAAATCTCTAAATTATAGTATATATATATACACATACACACACATATATATATATATATATATATATGTGTGTGTTTATATATGTATATATAAACACATATATGTTTATATATATGTATATAAACATATATATATGTATTTAAACATATATATGTATATAAACATATATATGTATATATACATATATATATGTATATATACATATATACACATATATATACATATATGTATATACTGTATATAAACATATATATATGTATTTAAACATATATATGTATATAAACATATATATGTATATATACATATATATACACGTATATATATTTATATATATACATATATATGTATATATATACACACGTATATATATATATATATATATATATATACATATATCCAAATATATATGTGTATATATATGTATATATATATACACACGTATATATATTTATATATATACATACATATATATCTATACATACATATATATATAAACATATATATATATTTTCACACATATATATAAACATATATATATATATATATATATATATACACACATATATGTATATATATACATATATACTATAATTTAGAGATTTCTTTGCATCGAAGCCAACAGTTGTGATTTAGGAAAGCATGAAAGTTATATTTTACATAAACTTCCACCATAAGCAGCTTCAGATGAATGTGCCTTATTTGCATTGCTGTCCCATTGTTCTTTATTTCTCTCCTCCTCCTCCCTGCCTGCCTGTCCCTCCTTCTGTGGGTGGTGAGGTCAAAGGATCCCCTTCATACATTCATTCATAAGAGCCAGCTGGATGAAGGGCTGCAGAAATATTAGCTTAACTCTTAGCTTTCCTCCCAGCTAAAGGGCTCTGGATGGGTTTTTTTTTTTTTTTTTTTCCTCGTTTATCGCCTCGGGTTTTGTTTTTGTTAATTTCTGTTCATTTAAACTACGCTTTTGTGAAGAGGAATTCTACTTAATTCAAAAACAAAAATTAGAATTCTGCGTGTGTACAACAGAGAAGAAATACTCTCTCACCAAAGCTCAAAATGCATGAAAAAAATGTGCTTTTAAACTGCCTGAAAGGCTTGAGATAACATGTATTTTACTCCCAAAGTAAACGGTAAGAAGTTTGGAAAAATACTTCTTTGAACCCAGAAGGGAGTTTATGGAGATTCTGTGTAGATTATTGATGGAATTTGTTCTTTGTTGCCCCGACAGTTCCTCAAATCTTATCTTTTTTTTATCGTCCATTCTATTTCTTACAAGAACAAGAACAGATCCCAGACCATTTAACACATTAATGAGCTGAACTGAGATAACATTTTGACCAGATTATTCAACTGGAAGCAGCAGATATGAATTATTATATGACAGCAGGTTTGTTTAACCCATAAGAACCTAGAACTATTTATCCTTAAAGGAAAATTATAGGGGATATATCACAGAAACACAAAATTTTACCCCTAAATGTCAAAGATCTGTGATATGACAAATGTGTTACATTGGGCTTTTATGGTATTCATGTTTATAATATTTCTTATCTTAAAATAAAAAAAAATAGACACATTTTCTGCTTACAGAAACACAAATTTGCCTTTTTCTTTGCATCTCCACAATATTTATCAAAATTGTGACATTAATAGTGCTGTTTAACAAAAAATTATTTTTCAGATTTGTACTTTTTTAAGTAACAAAATAATAATAAATCAATAATAAATCAATAAAAATATCCATTTGCCTTTTTGTTTGCATCTCCATAGCATATATCAAAATTGTGACTTTAATTTGTTCAGGAAATATGGTCAGGATAAGTTTAATTTAATACAGGACAAATTATTAACAGATTAGAATTGTTAAATGGGTTCAAACTCGGAACAAAAAATAAGATTTTTAAAATTAGCTACTTTTTCACATTTCTGTTTCCAGTCACAGACACATTTTGGAGAAGTCTTGCTTCGGGATTTAATGAGTTTAGTTGAAGCATAAAGCTGAATATGGGAGATTCTAGAAGATTCACCATAGGTTCTTATGGGTTAAAAAATAAATAAATAAAAAAACCACCAGCCGTGGCCAAGTGGGGTCATTCCTGCTCAGCTGCCACTGTGACAGTTACAGGAAAGAGGTTGAATCCCATTTGGAGTGATGGCTGCTTGACAGCTCTTCAGAGAAACACAACCACCCTCCACTTCTCACACACACACACACACACACACACACACACATCCTACCACACACACACCAGCATCAGGAAGTAACACAACCTTTTCATGCACCTCGTGTTCAGGGCCGCAGATGGAATGTTTGAACTGGGGGGACGAAGCTGTCAGCAAATGATTTCAGTAATTTTTCCACTCCATGCCTTAACCAAAATATGTTTTATTTAAACATTTTTAAATGAACTGTAGTGTAAACAACAACCAACATATTTACATAAATAAAAATAAGTTTGTACATTAAATTTCCAGTGCAGCCAAACAAATTGACTGACTTGAAGCTGACTCAGTGAAGCAAAACAAAGTAGGTGGCTAGTAGTAGAACATTTTTGCCCTAAAAGCCTAAATTTGGTGCCTCTCGCACATTCTTATGCCACTTTTCCATCTTAATCATTGCATATTTTTATGAATTATTGTTAAGGAGAATAAGAGTTCTTCTATGTTTTATTTTAGGCGTCATATTTTGACAGTTTTCTTTCAAATTCTGTGGTGGACTCTGCTAACACATCCATGTGCTTTTATTTATTTATTTTTTATTTTATCTCTAAAGGACTGGCTTGAAACTCCAGGTTTTGTTTAATGATGATAACCCAAGTAAAACAGAGATAAGGTCAAATATATTTAGTATAAAAATATAAACATGTTATATTTGCAACATTTAAAACTCATTGAGCGTTATTTTTTTCAAAAGGGGCAAAAAAACATCATCTTCAGAATAATTTTTGTAATGTTTTTTTTTTTTGGTTTCGTTTGGGTTCAAAATGTTGATCTAGTAAGTCAAAGTGAAAAAATGATTATCAGGTTACATGAATGAGATTGTGCAAAAACTTAAAGTATGATAGCGATGTTAAATATGCTAAATATGCATGCTTTTCTCTCCAAATGGCAGAATGAAAACGAGTCAAAAACCATCAAAATAGCCCAAGACTCCAAAGGGTTAAGGAGGGTCTAACACGTTCTTACCGTAACGCCTTATGGTGTGTTTATTAACACTAAAAGTCAGAACTTTGAGCTCGGAACAACGTCAAAAATTCTGACATTTGTGTAGACCTTGAACGCACCATTAGCCGCCGGACTCTCTATGTGCTGCAATGTAAATAATCTAACTAACGGAACATTAATCCTCTATTCTTCGTGCATGCTCGTGTCATTTAATATTATTTCACAAATCGTTTCTCTGTTGTCTGTGATCCATCTGTTTGTCTTCTCTGAACTATGATCTTTTACCCTCTGTAATGGTGCTAATTGAAGCTTAATTAGTGGGTTTACAGGTGCATAGTTAACGGCCTTTTTTAGTCTTTTATTTGAACCAGAGAATCTTGTTTCAAGCTTCTCTGCTGCCAAGCATCAACCCGGCTGAATCGTCCTTGAGCAGGATCTGTTGGTGAACCTGACGCCTGACCTGACTGCAGAGATGTCCAAATAAAAAAATAAAATAAAAAAAGAGCAATATATTTTCACACACACACACACAGCATGTTTTCCCACACTGATCCTTCAACTACAAGTCAAGGACAGGGAGAGAAAAAAACAAATGATTGCCAACTTGAGCAGCAATATTGCCCGTTACTGTAATCTAATGCAGTAGTTATTCACAAATGTTAGCCAAGCGAGAAGGGCTTGAATCTCTCAGGCATCTGAGCTGTCAATCACAGACTCACCCTGTATGTCGGAGGACTTTATGTTGCTAGACATCGGCCAGCAGGGTGAAAAATGAACATAAAAAAAGCCTGAGAATGAGGTTAGAAGAGTAGCAGTATGAGTGTAATAATCACACCATAACTACAATATGAAGTGGCAAATAATTTAATAGTGAAACAAACAAAAGTCTGTCCTTTCATCACATGCATGGCTCCTTTTTCTCCACACAAACTTGGCTATCAGTCAGATTTTTCTTTTTCTTTTTTAATTAAAAGTTTAAAGCTGCCAGGAACCCAAAATACAAACAAAAGACACAGGTTTCTATGGAAATGTAGCAGTTTTTATTTTTATTTTTCTTATATTTTTGCTATTTATACACATAAAAACAGCATAACAAATAATAAAAGACATTCCTTTTGCATGTTAATTAAAAAATAGTAATAGTATTCATTGTAGAAAGGAAAATTCAAATTTTAAAAATGGTCTCGAAACATAAAAACTCCTATGATTGCACTTTTAACTGGCTTTCTCAGGTTGTCTACATATGATATTTAAATAAAGTTATTAAAGTGTATTAATTATTAATAATTTTATAGTAAAAACAAAAAAGTCTGTCCTTACATCACATGCATGGCTCCTTTTTCTCCACACAAACTTGGCTATCAGTCAGATTTTTCTTATTTTTTTTAATTAAAAGTATAAAGCTGCCAGGAACCGAACAAACAAACAAAAGACACAGGTTTCTATGGAAATGTAGCAATTTTATTTATTTTTTTACTATCTATACACATAAAAACAGCCTGAAAATAACAAATAATAATAATAAAATGGTCTAGAAACATAAATGTCACACTGTGTGAAAGCTCCTATGATTGCACTTTTAACTGGCTTTCTCAGCTTAATTATTATTTTATTTTATTTTATTATAATTTTTATTTTTATTTTTCTTATTTTTTTACTATTTATACACATAAAAACATCTACATATATATAATATCTACATATGATATATAAATAAAGTTATTACTGTAAATAAAACATGCTCAGTGTAGTAATTATTAATAATTTGATAGTAAAAACAAAAAAACTGTGTGGAAAAAGTGGGTAAAAATGCAGTTATTGGCTCAGTTTACAGGAGCAGGATGATACTCATATTGCCAGAACAAGTGTGATTATTACAGTAAGTTGCTTATAACCTAATTCCCTCTAATAATCCTCTGAGACTTTGTAACAAATGTATTCAGCCCTGATGTGCTCAAATAATGTTTTTCATAAAGCCATAACCATAAGCCTTTTTAATTCCACATCACAAAATGTCACACTTCAGACAATACTTCCTGTGTCCCCGACACATGGAAATAAAAACATGACTTACTGTACAACAGTGAGGAAACAGAGCCAGTGTTGCTCCTGTGAGAGCTCCGTTTCTCAAATTAGAGTGAATATTTGTAGAGGAAGTGTTGAGATTAAGGTCAGCCTGCTTGATCTATGTTTTTGTATATAAATGCCAATGCTTTTTCATTGAATTGTAGCTGGTTTAATGAATGAAACTTGTTTCTTTGAGGCTCATACAATAAGACACATTTTTTCAAGAGACCTCATTTGGAGGAACGTGAAACAAATTTGAGCTACTATTCATCCAACATAATTACTACTAGAGTACTGGCTCTTGTACGCTATTTATGTAGAATGTTTACTTCCAGGAAAATGTGGCATTTAACAATCTTTTCCTTATATTGTGGGAATAGAACATGCTAACTTCTGCAATGTGCTGAGTTGGCACGATTGTAACGCTGCTATGAAATGTCAGCTAATGTTGCAAACACAATTTTGAGTTAGCATTGATACGCTAATGGCTACTCTTGTAGCTACAACAAGCAGCGCCGCTAGCATCAGTTAGCCGCTAGCGTCGGTTAGCCCCTAGCATCGGTTAGCCGCTAGCGTCAGTTAGCCGCTAGCATCGGTTAGCCGCTAGCATCAGTTAACCGTTAGCTTTCGCTAATGACCGAATTTCAGTGCTTTCCCGCATTTCACAACAAAGAAATAAGAGTTAGCAGAACTATTGTCCCTTGTTGTGAACCCCAACTTAAAGATATAAGTAACAACAACTCACAAACTTGTTTTTAAGACATTATTGAGTATTTCCCATGAGACTTTTATAGCTGAAATTACTCAAATAGTCTCGTACAACCAACATGATTTGTTTTGTCCTCTACAAGTTTAATTATGTTGAACCAACTCAATTTTTATATCAAAGTTTTAGTGTTATTAAGTGGTCAAATTAGATGAGATTAAGGTCAGCCTGCTTGATCTATGTTTTTGTATATAAATGCCAATGCTTTTTCATTGAATTGTAGCTGGTTTAATGAATGGAACTTGTTTCTTTAAAGCTCATACAATAAAACACATTTTTTCAAGAGACCTTATTTGGAGGAACGTGAAACAAATTTGAGCTACCATTCATCCAACATAATTACTACTAGAGTACTGGCTCTTGTATGCTATTTATTTAGAATGTTTACTTCTAGGAAAATGTGGCATTTGACAATCTTTTCCTAAATATTGTGGAAATAGAACAAAAGTGCAAGTAATGCAAGGATTGGTTAGTCTTGTCTTAATTATTTCTGTCATAATAATAATAATAATAATAATACATTTTATTTGTAATGCACTTTACATTACAGGAAATCTCAAAGTGCTACAGGTTAAAAGCATAACAGTCTAATTATAAAAAGGTTAAAAAAGGAAAAAAAAACAGCTAAAAACAGAAATCATACATACATAATCTAAAATCCATCTAGATGGGAGGAACCAAAGGTTTTGCTAAAAAGGAATGTTTTTAGTCCTTTTTTAAAAGTCTCTATGGCAGAAGATTGCATGTTACACTGTTGATGACATTGAAGACATTTACCTATTTGGAACCATGATTACAGGTCTTTTGTTGACTGGATTAACCAATTTAAGGCGGGAAAGCATTACCACATTTTTACCATTAAAACCTGTTGGGGGGATGTTGTGTTATTCTACCATTAAAGCCGGGAAAGCAGATACGTCGTTTTGTAGTATTTGTAGTTTTTTCCACCTATTTTCGGTCTCTTGGCCAATGAAATGCATCAGAATACATGTGGGAGTGTCGCAATGCATCATGAGACTTTTCCAGAACTTTGAAATCATGGCGGAGGATGACTATAGCGGGGGGAGCTATAGAATTTTGTGTCTTTTTTTGGTAATTTTGTGTCTTTTTTTAAATAATTTTGTGTCCTTTTTTTGGTAATTTTGTGTCTTTTTTAAAATAATTTTGTGTCTTTTTTTTGTTAATTTTGTGTCTTGTTTTTTAGTAATTTTTTGTCTTTTTTTGTTCGTCATTTTGTGTCTTTTTTGGTAATTTTGTGTCTTTTTTAGTAACTGTGTATTTTAAGGGTCAATTTGTGTCTTTTTTGGTTATTTTGTGTCTTTTTTAAGTAATTTTGTGTCTTTTTTGGGTAATTTTGTGTCTTATTCTAATACTTTTGTGTCTTTCTTAGTAACTGTGTATTTTAAGGGTCAATTTGTGTCATCTTTGGCCATTTTGTGTCTTTTTTTTTTTTTAAGTAATTTTGTGTTTTTTTCAGTCGATTTGTGTCTTTTTTTGGTCATTTTGTGGGTTTTTTTGTAATTTTGTGTCTTTTTTTGGTCATTTTGTGTCTTTTTTAAACAATTTAGTTTTTTGCTGTCATTTTGTGTCCTTTTTGGTAATTTTGTGTCTTTTCTGGTCATTTAGTTTCTTTTTTGGTCATTTTGTGTCTTTTTTGATCATTTTGTGGTCAATTCGTGTCTTTTAAATACATTTTAAAGTGCTAATTTCATGCTAAAACTACATGTTTTAAAACTGTTCAACCACAAAACATAATTTCATTTAGTAGAAGCTACATGTTAGACTAAGGATACGCTAACAGACACCCAGTTTGCTTTCTTTTTTTTTGAGTGCACCAAGCCCTCCCCGATGCTTTTAGTGTGAAATCCTCCTTTTTTTCTGTAGTGAAACAGAGTGGTATCATTTATTGTTGCGGTGCGTATCTCTGCTGCTATCACAGCGCAGGTCAGAGGATTGATGGAGCAGGTCGCTGTGTGAGTAAAGACCTCGACTTGACTTCAACTGGCATTTGAATTGCTTTTCTAACCCCTTTTATTAATGCTGAACTGCAGATAGCAGCGATAGAGAGAGAAGAAAGACTTAATTCTACAAGATGATTCAGGCCAGCTTGCTGGCTCCGAGGCATCCATGAATGCTTTACGCACAATTGAAGATTGTCTGGGCGCACTAATGTGCTTCTTTGTGTGTGTGTTAGTGTGTGTGTGTGTGTGTGTGTGTGTGTGTGTGCACATCACTTGCTGGCATGGAAGCCTAATGTTCTGTTCGCTCTCTTTTTAACAGCCCATCATATTTGCATACAGATTTTCTAGGTATGCAGAGAGCTCAAAGCACAGCGCTGTGTGATAAACTCATCATAACAAGGAAAATTCTTCCTTTTCAGCAGGTCAAAAATAAATCACAGCAAATATTTCATTTCTAAAAAAATATTCAGATTTTTTTGTGTGTCGGAGGCTTCGAATCATTTGACTAGAGACACAAGTAAAAAAAGAAAAAAAGAAAAGTGAAGGCACAGTAGACTGGTAGTTTATTCATGCTGATACATAATGAGATACAAAAGGGATCCCTGGATTTTAAAAACCGTTTTGAATGCTGCAGACACTTTTTAATGTGACATTTATACGAGTGTATTATTTTCTGTAATCAGTTCAAGTCTTCTGCCCTCTGATTACTAATTAAAAGTGATGATTGCATATTGCGCCTCTTCCATTACACTCAGGAGACAGTTGGTGTGTATTTTCACACATGAAGCCAACCTTCCTCTCCACTGTAGGTACAGCAGTGCACTCTAAAAAAAATGACACTGGCTCGACTTGTTGTAACAATTTGCATTTATCTTTTTAAGTAATTCCAACTAAGACATTATTGAGTATTTCCCATGAGACTTTTATAACTGAACTAACTCAAATAGTCAAGTTAAATGAACATGATTTGTTTTGTCCTCTACAAGTTTAATTATGTTGAACCAATTCCATTTTTATATCAAAGTTTTAGTGTTAATAAGTGGTCAAATCACTCTATTTAAGTTACTATAACTCCTTTTTTTACTTTCTTTCTACTCAAACATAATCCTTGCAAATTGTTACCTCAGTTTTATTGATTATAAGAAACTTATTTCACTTAAGTCAGGCATATTGTAGTACAATATTAAGTTTCATTACCTTAACCCATAAGAAGCCACGGTGACACCATGTAACAAACACTTTAAATCTTCTATAATCTCCCATATTAAGCTTTATGCTTCAACTAAACTCATTAAATTCCTCAGCAAGACTTCTCCAAAATGTGGCTGTGACTGGAAACAGAAATGTGAAAAAGTAGATAATTTCAAAAATCTTATTTTTTGTTCCGAGGCTCAGTTTGAACCCATTTAACAATTCTAATCCGTTAATAGGGTGTCCTTTATTGCATTTAACTTGTTCTGACCATATTTACTGAACAAATTAAAGTCACAATTTTGATATATGTTATGGAGATGCAAAGAAAAAGGCAAATGGTTATTTGTTTTTATTTATTATTGATTTTTTTTATTATTATTTTGTTACTTAAAGACAAATCTGAAAAATAGTTTTGTGTAAATATTGTGGAGATGCAAAGAAAAAGGCAAATTTGTGTCTCTGTAAGCAGAAAATGTGTGTTTTTTTATTTTAAAATAAGAAATATCATAAACATAAATACCATAAACACCCATTGTAACGTGGATATGTCACATTTCAGATCTTTGACATTTGGGAGTAGTATTTTTGAAAAAACATCATAAATGTGTTCTATGTGGTCCACTTGTTCTGTGGTATATCCCCCATAATTTTCCTTTAAGGATAACTGGGTCTGGGTTCTTATGGGTTAATACTTTTCCTTGTTAAGTAAAGGAAGAAATGCTGATCCAAAATCAATATATTTCTAAGTTAAGACATCTTTCTTCATTTTTAATTTTGATCAGCTTCTTCAAATCAAGCTATCAACTTAATAAAACAATGGACATGTGAAAATTTTTATTTTTTATGCTGAAAAAGCTCCTGTTTGTAAGTCGTACTAGCTAACTAACCTCCTGAATCCTTTTTTTAGAGTGTGGATTGTGCATTAAGCATTCATCAGAGAGAATAAATGTATATAGACAAGGGTTCCCCTCACACACCGCTAACACACTCTGAGCACAGACAAATTGTTCATATTCAAGCTGCCCCCTAATGTCATTTTCTAAATTCATTCTGACATGGGAGCTCAAAATGAAATGAAAGCCTACCGCTTTCATCAGTATTGTGTTATCATTCCCCCCCTCCTCCTCCTCCTCCTTCTCTCCGTTTCTCCTCCACATTGGTCCGATTCGTTTCACCTCATTCCTTAAACAGTGATTCACCTTCTCCCTTGCCCACTGGGATCTTTTTATATCCGATCCATACATTAAACATGCACCACGTCAAGCAGATGCTGCTGCTGCACCGGTGTCACGAACCTCCAATAAAAACTGCATCGTTATTCACAATATGATAACACAAAAAATAGACAGTCACCAAACATCCTGTGCCCTCCAGAAATACTGGCAGCCCAGTTAAAACGAGCCAAAGAGCCCGTACTATAAAAGAGATAATCAGCACAGATGAGTCATGCACTTTTCTGCTGCTGAATATTCAGTGTTTTCGGAATAAAATCACTCTCATTCACAGTAATTACAATTTTTTTTGTGCAGAGTCTGGTGTCGTGTGCTGAAAGGAGATGTGCAGCATCACACAACAAGCGGCATCCTTTAAGTAAAATGCAAATCAAAGCGAATTTCACTGTGATTTGGTGAAGCTTCTGGTAATTTAGTTATTATAGTATCTCATATTAGTCAGAGAGAAGCCGTCGGGGGGTTTTGCACGTTGTTTTAGCTGATAAATGAACAGTTGAAAAAACAATGCAATGTTTTCATCTTACCAATAGATTCTAAAGAATGAATAAAGATAGATGGATGGATGGATGGATGGATGGATGGATGGATGGATGGACTAAAGGACTAAAAAAGACACAAAATGACCAAAAAAGACACAAAATGACCAAAAATGACTAATAAAAGACATAAAATGACTAAAAAATGACAAAAAATGACTAAAAAAAGACATAAAATGACTAAAAAAAGACACAAAATGACTAAAAAAATAGAGAAAAAGACACAAAATGACTAAAAAAGAGACAAAATTATCAAAAAAAGACACAAAATTACCAAAAAAGACACTAAATGAGAAGACAGAATGGCCAAAAAAAACACAGAAGACGCAAAATGACTAAAAAAAGACACAAAATGACCAAAAATAACAAAAAAAAGACATAAAATGACTAAAAAAAGACACAAAATGACCAAAAAAAGACACAGAATGATCAAAAATACACAAAATGACTAAAAAAAAGACACAAAATGACCAAAAAAGACACTAAATGAGAAGACAGAATGACCAAAACACCCACAGAAGACACAAAATGACTATAAAAGACACAAAAAAGGACACATAAAAGACATTTTGGATTAAAAAATGGACAAAATAGCCAACTAACTAACCATTGAGTTAATCACCTTACGACATTTGAACGAGGTTAAAAAAATTTAATTTTCAAGCCAATTAAATGCGCCGAAAAAATTAATCAAAACGTCACTTTTAGCTCCCTCTCTCTTCCTGCTTTGCTTTGATAATAGAACATAATAAAAGTTCAATGTCAAGATAATCCATGGTAATAAATTGGTAACAGTGTGTGGTGGCATGCTGCGGGATTCAAGAATGAATTCCTCTTGTGTCACCGTGGGCACAAATCCACAGCGAGGGACGTCATGGCGACCCCAACACACACACACACACACACTCAGTGAAGAAAAGAGAACACACAAGAGGTTTATAAAGCCTCTGTAGGATGTTCAATCTCATTAGAAGTGTTTCCTCATGAATAACATTGAATAAGGATGAATCACTTGATTATAGATTCCTGTGTGTGTGTGTGTGTGTGTTGACAGCTTCCTCTGTGTCTGCCTGTGTGTGTGTGTGTGTGTGTGTGTGTGTGTGTCTTGCCAGAATAAACAACAGTGGGAAGTGCCAGTTGGTGAAAAATGGCCGCCACCTCTCCTCGCTCTCCTCCTATCGATTTCATCTCCGGCCCTTTCCCTCCCAGATCTGTCTTCACACAACACATCTGAGGACAATAACCATCCACTCGGGTTTTGTTCGCATGACTCTTTGAAATAAACATAAATAACGGTGACGGGGGGTCAGGGTATTTTCTGGGAGAGTCGTAATTCTCCTGACTGGATGGTGAGCGGGCGGTTAAGCCCTGTTCACCTCCCCCTCCTTCTAGAAACAGGACTCCCTTCACTGATATTTACACTAAAGAGAATCTCTGCTTCTGTTATTTACTTCTGATAAATGTTCATGTAGCCGCTCTGCTACAATCTCTGTGTTGTTTTTGTGTGTGATGAGGAATGAGATGCTGACAGCTGCTGGTCTGCTTGGCTGGGGCGTATTTATCTATCTATAGAAGTGTGTGTGTGTGTGTGTGTGATAATTTTGTCTTTTTTAGTAATTCTGTGTGGGTTCTTTTGGTAATTTTCTTTCTTTAAGTAATTTCGTGTTTTTTCTGTCATTTTGTGTCTTTTTTTTGTAATTTTGTGTCTTTTTCTGGTAATTACATTTTTTTAAGTAATTTAGTTTTTTCTGTCATTTTGTGTCTTTTTAAGTAATTTAGTGTTTTTTCAGTCATTTTGTGTGTGTTTTTTGGTAATTTTGTGTCTTTTAAATAAATTTGTGTCTTTTTTAGTAATTTTGTGTCTTTTTTTTTGGAATTTTTGTGTCTTTTTTTGGTAATTTTCTTTCTTTAAGTAATTTAGTTTTTTTCTGTCATTTTGTGTCTTTTTTAGTCATTTTGTGTCTTTTTCTGGTAATTTTATTTTTTAAAGTAATTTAGTGTTTTTTCAGTCATTTTGTGTGTTTTTTTGTAATTTTGTGTCTTTTTTAGTAATTTTGTGTCTTTTTTTAAAATAATTTTGTGTACTTTTAGTGCAGCATACTGCGTAATGTGCTATCTCACCATTAGCATGCTAAGCGGAGATTTAAGCCCTTTCTTCCGCATCTGTTTGATCCATTGAATACAGTAGAAACAAAACTTTATTAACTGACAGCTAAGCATAATACGGACGGGAAGACAGTATTTCTGTGTTACTTAAGGTTACACTAGCAAGACGCATTAGCATTACCTATAAAATATAATCTCGCATTATATGAATACATACTTCATCTGAAAGATGCTAAACACAGACAGAAATTAATGCATAGGAAGTTGACAAATTTAAACCAAAATTTCTGGACTTCAGAGCACTCGTACGGTCTCACCTCTCCTCTGCAGGGCTAAAAGCCAAGTGAGGAAAAACACAACAGGAAGTGACATCACCAAAATTTCAAATGGTCACACAATAAAAAAATAAAACTAACACAATAAAAGCTCCCCAAAAAAAAAATACAGAAACATGATTTTTACAAGAAAACTAACAGTGAAATGTGAACAGAAAATATAAAAAATTAGACTTTGGGTGAAATATAAACCATCTGATTTATACATCAGTTACAGACAGCAAGTCAGACATTATAGAGTAATTTCTGCACCCAAAGCAGTGAATGCAGAATGACCAAAAAAGACACAAAATGGCTAAAAAAAACCCCACAAAAGACATAAAATGATCCAAAAAGATACAAAAAAGACATTTTGAATCATTTCTGCACCCACAGCAGTGACATGTAAAGGTTTCAGAGTTTGTTGAAGGTGACATGGACGCCTGTTTTCATTGTGAGTTGTAAAGCTGCCCTAGCTAGTGGAGTGTGATAGTATTCTGCTCCTGCTGTTCAAAAACACAAACATGTTGTTACTGTTAGTCTCTTCCAGCGTGCAAAACAAAATACAGAAGGATTTACAGGAAGTTGTGCTTTCCTGAATTCACTCATTCTGCTCCTATAGCGTTGAGATTTCCTCCCTGGTTTGCTCTCCTATGTAGAAACCCTTCTGTGGTGGAGGGTTTAGGACCCGGGCCTGATCCCGCCTGATTGGAAAGCAGCCCATGTCTGGAGGTGCGATCATAACAGAGTCTGTCTGAAGCCCGTTGGATTTGCTCACCTGAAATACAGCTTCCTCTCCTGGCTGTCGCATCCAAAGTTTGCAGCAATTACAAACCCCTGGCAGCGAGCTGCTCTCATCACGTCCACATGGGAGGCCAGTAAATGAGAGCAACGGAGTAGAAAAAGAGAAAAAAAAAAAAAAGTTTGTTCCTCACGCACGTCTGCAGCCACTTCCCACTCTGCACACTTCCATCACCTCCCCCTCTCAATCTCATTGTGCTGGCAAATTAAAATTCACGGCTTGCCAAGCCATCCATTCTCCCTCCTCTGCTTAATTGTCTCGAAAATTGAGGAGATTACCGGGCGCGATTTATGTACAAATAAGAATCTGTCGGAAAACTGGCACAGTATACCATGACACACACACACACACACACAGAGAGAGAGAGAGACTTTGATGATTTGGTAGCCGTGGGCAACGGGCATCATGGGATACCTCTGATATTTACCTTTATCTGTCTCAGTTCTACCGTTTCTGTAAAAGTCTTTACATGTTATACATGGATGAGTAAGTGCATTGTCTGCATTAGTACGTGTTAAACCAACTAAATTAACTGTCTGTGTCCATATTCTGATTGTGTTGTGTGTGGAAGGTCCCTTTAATTACTTTTTTGGTAATTTTGTGTGTTTTTTTAAATAATTTTGTGTCTTTTTTTAAATAATTTTGTGTGTTTTTTAATAATTGTGTGTCTTTTTTAAATAATTTTGTGGGGTTTTTCTTTATAATTTGTGTCTTTTTTGGTAATTCTGTGTCTTTTTTTGGTAATTTTGATTCTTTTTTAAGTAATTTTGTTTTTTTTCTCTGTCATTTTGTGTCTCTTTTGGTTCATTTTGGGTCTTTTTTAATTAATCTTGTGTCTTTTTTAGGTAATGTTGTTCCTTTTTTAAGTAATTTAGTTTCTTTCTGTCATTTTGTGTCATTTTGTGTCTTATTTAAATAACTTTGTGTCTTTTTTAAGTAATTTTGTGTCTTTTTTGGTAATTTTGTGTCTTTTTCAAATAATTTTGTGTCTTTTTTAGTAATTATGTGTCTTTTTTGGTCATTTTGTTTCTTTTATAAGTAATTTAGTTTTTTTCTGTCATTTTGTGTCTTTTTTGGGTCATTTTGTGTCTTTTTTAAGTAATTTATTTTTTTTTTCAGTAATTTTGTGTCTTTTGGTCATAAATTGCTACATTTAATATTTATATAGACAACTATACATTGTAAAAAAAATGTCTGTAGATGTTACAGTGAAAAACTGCAAAACCATGACAGTAAAAGACGTAAAATGATAAATGAGTTAATTCAGTTTCAGTAACAATGAAACACTGTAAATGTTTATATCAGCCAAAACAGTATTTTTTACTTACATTCCACTATTGATAATGATTTTGGTTATTATCAATAAAACCATGTTAAATGTCTAGATATCAGCTCTTAAATTAAACTCTTATCAGCTATTTTTGTTGTTATCATTATATTTGTCCAAACAAATGTTCTTTTAGTTGAACCAGGCATTAAAATGAACAAGAAATTGAAGAAAACAAAGAGATCTAATCTTTTTTTCCATGACTTTATACATACCCGGCACACATTTGTTGCTGCTGTTTGCTTGTTGTATGCTCTGACTTTATGTCAGTGTTTTTGTTAGAATAAAAAAGAATAATTTGGAGCTTTATACTTACTTCTCTGAGTATAAAGTCTATTCAAACTCATTTAAATATGATGTTAGCTGTGTTTAGTTTAGTTTAAATGATGAGCTCAGACCTTTTTTTTTTATTAGACACATAGGTAGCAAACAGTTGCATAAGTCAAACTGTATATTAATCACCAATTGCTTTTGGCAACCCACTTATTGTTGTGTTATAGTTGGAAGATATATTTTTTATTAGTCACTTTAAAGGAAGCTGCCAGGAGTTCATAAATCTAGTATCAGTGTAACATATTTCCATGTTGGCAGCAGCAGTTAGCAGCTAACATTTGGCTCATGAGACTTTATAAAAGCTCGGAGCCAGTGATAATATTTCTACAAGCAAACATAAAGAGTACTTAATGATCATCATACTGTATGACTGAGTGAGGGAGAGCTGTTTCCTGATGCCATGGATCATAGGAGGCACTTTTAGTTCAGAGCGTCTCGTTCTGTCTCTCTATAACAGGGGCCTCAAACTCAAGTTACCTGGGGGCCACTGGAGGCAGTATCAAAATTACAAAAAAAAGACACAAAATGACCAAAAAGAACCCTAAATTACTTAAAAAAGACACAAAATGACAAAAAAAAACACAAAATGACCAAAAAAGACACAAAACTATTTAAAAAAGACACAAAATGACACAAAATTATTTAAAAAAGACACAAAATGACCAAAAAAAGACACAACATTATACAAAAGACACAAAATTACCAAAAAAAAGACTCAAAATGACTGAATCACTAAATTACTTTAAAAAGACAAAAACTTACAAAAAAGACACAAAATTATTTTTAAAAAGACACAAAATTATTTAAAAAGACACAAAATTATTTAAAAAAAAGACACAAAATTATAAAAAAAAAAAACCCCACAAAATTACCAAAAAAAGTAATTAAAGGGACCTTCCACACACAACACGGTAAAGTGCCATTCATATAAAACTCACATTAAACTTTCATATCAAGGTGGGGGCCACAAAATATCGTCATGAGGGCCACAATTGGCCCGCGGGCCACGAGTTTGAAACCCATATTCTAGGTCATTAATAGGACAAACACACAGTTTTTTGTATTGGGGTATTTGTTGGGTGGGAGATTAAAAGAGGTCACAGTAAATTTTGCCTTTATTTCCTTTGTCTGATCCATCTTCATTATGTATGAAAAAAGTTGACAAAGACGAAAACGAAGGACATTTTCACTATAATTTTAGTTAGTTTCAGCTAGTTTTAGTTTGTACAGTTTCAGTTAATTACCTTTTTTTTTTTTAAAACTCCTTTCTTTTATTTTTATTTTAGTTAAGGAAAATGTTTTTTCAACTCTAGTTTTCGTTATTTTGTTTCGTTTTTGTTAACTATAATAACTTTGTTCCCTAGCCCCTTACTATAACCCTTAACCTAACCATCACCATGACAACTAAATGCTCAACACTAACCCTAACGCATGGTTACCTTTACATAAACCTGATTGTAACCTTTAACCCTTAAAACAAAGTCTGAAACCTCAAAAAAGCCTTTAAAGAAGTGAGGACCGGCCGAAATGTCCTCACTCTGTTGGTTTAAAAACGTGTTCCAGTCCTCACTATGTAGGAAGTACAAGAACACACACACACACACACCTACATATGCAGGTGTGTGTCCATGTGTGTTGCATGTCTGAAGGTATGTGTGACTTTGTGTATAAGTGTGTGTGTGTTGAAACCACATGTTGTCTCCTGGGAGGGAGCCAAATGAGGCGCTGTGATTACAGCCTCACCATGTAATCTCACCTCTTAGACTGTCGCCACTCAACCCCACCTCCTCCTCCTCCTCCTCCTCCTCCTCCTCCTCCTCCTCCTCCTCCTCCTCCTCCTCCTCCTCCTCCATCCACTCCTCCTTTCATTCCGGCCCATTCGAGCTGAATCCAATTTGTTATGGTTTCAAATAAGGCCTTGTTTTTCTGAGCTCTCGCCACTTCAAACAAAGTGGCTTCTGTTATTGCTCGTCCAATTTGAAATCGTTGTTTTTTTTTTTGTTTTTTTTTTCTCCTCCTCATCTTTCTTCCCTTCAGGTCCACTCTTGTTCTGATGCACAGCAGCCAGTGTAGACTCACAAGATGCAGCAAGTGAAAAGCTTGAACTCCTCTATAGAGCTGCTCTTGTAAAGCTTCACGACATTGTCGCCACTTTTGTCAGACGTTGAACTTTTCTTTCTGTTTGAGTGGTGATCCACATTTTTTCTGAAGGCTGACACTGAGACTTAGATTAGACTAGATTCATCAAAATACTTTCTTTTATTAACAAAAACATAACATTATATTCAAACATTTCCCAATAAAAGATAGGTAACAGTCGCCCTTGGCAAAGGAATAAATCATTTTTTGTCATTTTTGTGCCTAATTTCTCAATTTCAGTCCATGTTTACTTCAAAATGAGCAAACTCAATAGTTTTAACCCTTCTAATCAACAAAATAGGTCAAAAATGACCTACATCAGGTTGTCTAGGGTGTTCGGGCGGCCCGGGTTCGAATCCGGCTCGGAGCCCTTCTGTCTCCCCCTTTTACTCTGAATAACTTTCTACTATAAATAAAAGCTGTAGAATGCCCCAAAAATATCTTTTTAAAAATGACCCGCATTCATTTCTCATGTTATTTCAGGCTGCCTGTGTGTTTCTTTGCTCTATCTTTTGAAATCAATTTATTTTATGATTGATTACGCCAAGTATTCTTTGAATATCTTGTTTTTGATTACAACAGATCATTATTTCCATTTTTACTTTCGTATTTTATAAAGAAGAATCGTTTTTGTATTATTATTAAATCAAGTTTCCACACATGGGTCAAAAATGACCCATTCATCTAAATGTGATTGATTCAATGTTGTGCATTTCAAGGGTGGTGATACAAAAAGGGTTTTATTCAAAAATTAAGAAGTGAAAACAAAAGATGAGGATGTATAATGATCAAAAACAAGTTAATTTGGGAAAACTTAGAAGACTGAATGATGAAATTAATTTATTGAAGAGATATAGAACATAAAAACTCAGTCGGGTCAGTTTAGACCAGGGGTCTCAAACTCAAATTACCTGGAGGTAGCATTAAAATGACCAAAAAAAGACACAAAATGACTAAAAAAAGACACAACATGACGAAAAAAAGATACAAAATGACTATAAAAAAAACACAAAATGACCAAAAAAGACAAAAAATTACCCCAAAAAAAAAAAAAAACAATTACCCAAAAAAAGACAAAAAATTACCCAAAAAAAGACAAAATTACTTTTAAAACACACAAAATGACCAACAAAGACACAGAATTGCCAAAAAAGACACAAAATTATTTTAAAAAAGACACAAAATGACCCATAAAAGACAAATTGACAGAAAAAAACTAGATTACTTAAAAAAAACCCAAAATGAGCAAAAAAAAGACAAAATGACCAAAAAAGACACAAAATTATTAAAAAAGACAAAATTATTTTAAAAAGACAACATTATTAAAAAAGACACAAAATTACGAAAAAAAGACACCAAATTACCAAAAAAAGGAATTAAAGGGACCTTCCACACACAACACGGTAAAGTGCCATTCATATAAAACTCACATTAAACTTTCATATCAAGGCGGGGGCCACAAAATATCGTCACGAGGGCCACAATTGGCCCGCGGGCCGAGAGTTTGAGACCCATGGTTTAGACCCATGTTGTGCATCAAAGGGTTAACCTAAAAATGGGGCAAAGATCGTCTAGAAATGACTTTTTCTCAACTTTGATCACATGGGAACTTCTTCTGAACCCCCAATCACGTCAGAGGAAAAAGCCTTGTTGTGTGTTTGCAGCAGATTATGATTATTAAATAAGTTCAGACAGCAAGAAGGAGCAGAGAGATCCTCTCTGAACTGTTCACTACATTTATTGAATGAAATGTTTTGCTCCAACATGCTTCTCTCCTGTGGGGCCGCCATTTAATTGAGAAGCTGCCTCTGGGTTGATGCTTATGGATGCTGCTGTTATTGCTGCGTTGCCAAGCATTTGGCAATAAAGAGGGCTTTTCCACAGTCTAGTTGGTGATTGATGGGAATTATGACCATAAACAAAACAATGTGGTGGTAATGATGATGACGCCAATAATTATAGAAATTGGAATCGGGTCTTGATGATGATGATGAAGACGGATGGTGATGGTCCTGCATGTGTGTGTTAATGTGTGTGTTAATGCAGGTTATTGCATATTTCCAGTGCACGCTCGTGTCTGCAGATAGGTGTGTTTTATATAGATCAGGGATGGGCAACTGGAGGCCCGGGGGCCACATACGGGCCGCACTCTCATGTGAAGTGGCCCTCAGTACAACTACATGCATTTGAGCATGAAATCTTAAAAGTGCAGTGTAAAAATGCGCAAAATTACTTCTTGCAGTTAATGTTGGTCTGCTGTTCTTGCACTGAAAAAAAAAAAGAAATCACAGTAAGTGGTTATATTTTATACTGTTCTACATGTGTTTGAGCATGAAATATGTTGAGTTACTGCACTGTTAAAAAATAGACACAAAATGACCAAAAGAGACACAAAATTAATAAAAAATTACACAAAATGACCAAAAGAGACACAAAATTAATAAAAAATTACACAAAATGACCAAAAAAGACTAAAAATGAACAAAAAAAGACACAAAATGACCAAAAAAAGACACAAAATGAACAAATAAAGACGCATAATGACCAAAAACATGAAATATTAAAAGTAAAAAGACACCAAATGACACCAAATGACCAAAAAATGACACAAAATGACTGAAAAAATAAGATTTATTTGCTTCAAACCTTTTGTATTCCTATTTATACTGTTCTACATGCATTTGAGCATGAAATATGTTAAGTTACTGCACTGTAAACATATTTAAAATTGCAGTTTCATCATATGTGGTTAAGTGAATCAACAAAAACACCAACACAAAATGACCAAAAAAAGACACAAAATTAACAAAAAAAAGACACAAAATGACCAAAAAAAGACACAAAATGAACAAAAAAAAGACACAAAATGAACAAAAACGTGTTATGTGTGTGTGTTGCAGGGCATGATGTACCTGGAGGAGCGGCGGCTGGTCCACAGAGATCTGGCGGCCCGTAACGTGCTGGTTAAATCTCCAAACCACATTAAGATCACTGACTTCGGCCTGGCTCGCCTGCTGGATGTTAATGAGAAGGAATATAATGCTGATGGAGGAAAGGTAAATACTCATTTACACTATCACACAAATTATCCCACAAATAAATAAATAACTTTTTTTTACGGGCTGATATATGTGCCACCAGAAACTGAATTTGAAATATTTATATTTGAGTTTGAATTGCTTAACTTGAATCATTGCATTGAAAACTTGAATCTGAATTGTAATTTGAAGTTGAATTTGTTAGTTTCGAACTAAACATTCAGTTCGCAAAATTCAATTCAAATTTTCTGCGACAAACATCCGGTTGTTGAGGCAGAGCAATCGAGCACAGAAAACGGAGGTGCTGATTGGCCGAAAAGGCGCTATGGCAACCGGGTGGCAACAAATGTTTCAAAAGAAAACGGAGGTGCTGATTGGCCGAAGAGGCGCCATGGCAACGGGGTAGCCACAAATGTTTCAAAAGAAAACGGAGGTGCTGATTGGCCGAAGAGGCGCCATGGCAACGGGGTAGCAACAAATGTTTCAAAAGAAAACGGAGGTGCTGATTGGCCGAGGAGGCAGTCTGTGTATCTATTCAAATAATGAGATTGAAATTCAGTTTTTTAATGCAATTATTCAAGTTAAGCAATTTAAATTGAAATATAAATAATTCAGTTTCTGGTGGCACATATTTCAGCCCATATTTTTGTCCATTTGACATAATACACTTTTGCTTTTCTTGCAAAAAGAGTGAAAAGGTAGCATTCTCTATCTGTATGGTCATTATGAAGGTAACAGATAATATAAGATAAGATAAGATAAGATAAGATATGACTTTATTCATCCCACAGTGGGGAAATTTTCAATGTGCATTTTTTTTAATGTATAACTGAATGAAAAAAAGTCAAAGTTGTTTTCTTGATAAGAAAATGCTATTTTGGACATTGGACCTATAAACAGTTATAACTTTTAAGGAGATAGAGCGGGAAACTGATTTCTATGCAGGAAGCCTGTAATTGTGACTCCTGTGGAATCTGGTACTTTGGCTGTTTTATAAACACAAATGGTTCATTTGTCAAATATGTGCAAATTCAAAGCAAAAATTCACAGTTTTTTTCTCTGAACACCTGTTCAGTCTCAGCTGGTTGCCTGGCGACCTCACAGGGACAAAAGATGCTAGGAAGTCAGTGATCTACACCAAGAAACACTGCTCCTGTCATTTTAACACAGAAGAGAATGTTTTTTTTGCACAGGTTGGTTGTTGGACATTTTTACTTTTAGACAAAACCAGGTTAGCTTTTTCTTCCTGTTTCCAGTCTTACATTGCAAAATAGGTGTGTCTAAAAACCAGAACCAGAATAAAAACCAGAAAAAAACACTAAATCTGGGACAGATGATTTCACTTGACAAGATTTCTTAAATTAAGATTATTAAATCTAGAAATAAGCATGTTGAACGCTTAAAATAAGAAATTAACTCTTAAAAAAAGATAATTATCTAACACTTCTAAATCTAAGTTTTTTTTTTTATCTTAGTAAGAAACAAATAATTTGCAGTGTAGGCATAAGATCTGAAGCTAATTATTTTTTATTACCTCCTCTGTCAGCGTTCCAAAAAGCATCAAAGAAACACAGATTTTTAAGTTTATACAGTTTTTTGTGTGTTTTTGTCAGAAACACACACAAAGAATACACAAAACACACAAAAAACCCTATGAAAAACATAATAAAATTACAAAAAACACACATAAAAACACACAAAAGAATGTAAAAAAAAACACAAAAAAATTACAAAAAAAACAAGAATATTTAAAAAAACACAAAAAATTACAACATAAACACAAAAAACATAATAAAATTACAAAAAACACACATAAAAACACAAGAATGCACAAAAATTGCTAAAAATTACAAAAAACACAAGAATATTTAAAAAAACACAAAAAAGTACAAAAAACACACACAGAAAACCCCATAAAAAACATAATAAAATTACAAAAAACACACATAAAAACACAAAAATGTGCAAAAAAAAATACAAAAACACACAAGAATATTACAAAAACCACAAAAAAAATACAAAAACACACAAGAATATTACATAAACCACAAAAAAATTACAAAAGCACATTAAACACAAAAGATTGCATTAAGAATGCATTGGAATGCTGAATGCACACTGTAAAATAAATAAAAAATCTCTTCAAAAACTTCAGAAAAATCATGTTAGACTTGGTCGAGGTGGTTTTAACCTTTGCTGAAAAAGAGTTGATGCAATAACGGGACATGGAAACTTGTAGAAAAGCCAAAACTTTAGAGGGTTAAACCACTTGTGTTAGTGTTGGTGGCTGTTCTAACTATATGTACTGTATCATTATTATTTGATGCAATGTGTGAGCTTAATATCTGCTTTTATTATCTGCTGTTTGATGTGTTCGGGGGGTTTTTTTGCACGCTCTTCAAGACACAATATTATTGAATTACTATTTTGGGCCATACCATTAGCATGTTATAAAAGAAAAACAATAGACATTAACATTAATTAGGGTTTTATATCCCCAGGGGAGGAACTCAGCCTATCACAAAGGACAGTTTTAGTGGAGTCAGTGAGACACTATTCTGCTCTATTGGACCGTTTTATTTACTTTTGGGGAATTTAGATCTCAAAACTCCATAAACGTAGTAAACAAATATGTCCTTGGAGCTCTCTGTACACGGGCTACTGGCCTCTTTTAATCTTTCTCCATCCTTTTTTCTTTTTTTGTGTTTTGTTGCTAAAATCCTTTCGTGTCAGAAAAGCCTTTTTCATCCTCTCTCGCCGCCTTATTTCTGTGTCCATCTTGGTTTGTGTGAGTATTATCTCCTCCGCTACGAGGAAGACAGACACACTCTAACCTTCGATGCCCCCCCCTCCCCCCTCCCCCCCATACTCCATCACTGTAATCAATAAAATTGGCCTTCAAATCTAATCACAGTGTTAAGCTGCTTCCCAGACTGCCCTGCCATTTGCCCCATGCACCATATTCCATTATAGCTTCAGCTTGTGTGCATGTTTGTCTTGTCTTTCACCAAACCTTGTTTTTTTTTTTTCATCTTCCACACTTCCTTTCTCTCTAATTCACACAGTTCTGCCCAATCAGCTAATTTTACACCAACACAATTTAAGTTTAATCTAAAACAGGGGTCTCAAACTTTAAAAAATTACCTGGGGGTGGCTGGAGGCAGTATCAAAATGACCAAAAAAAAGACACAAAAAAAAAAAAAGACACAAAATGACTGAAAAAAACCCACTAAATTACTTAAAAAAGACACAAAGTGACAAAAAAAGACACAAAATGACCAAAATACACAGAACTACCAAAAAAGATACAAAATTTTTTTTTTTTTAAAGACACAAAATGGCCCAAAAAAGACAAATTGGCAGAAAAAAACTTTATTACTTAAAAATACAAAATGACTAAAAAAAGACACAGAATTACCAAAAAAGACACAAAATGACAAAAAAAAAAAAAGCACACAAAATGACCAAGAAAAGACATTAATGACCAAAAAAGACACAAATTGATCACAAAATGATAAAAAAAAGATGCAAAATGACCAAAAAAACACACAAAATTACCAAGAAAAGACACAAAATTACCAAAAAAAGAAACAAAATGACCAAAAAGACACAAAATGACAAAAAAAATACTCAAAATGACCAAAAAAAGGAAACAAAATGACCAAAAAACACACAAAATTACTAAAAAAAAGACATTAAATGACCAAAAAGACTAAAACACATTAACACATGAACACTTTAACACAGTGGAGACAGAGCTGACTTCCAAAATGATTTGGCGACCCCCAGAAATCATCTTGCGACCCCAATTGGGGTCGGGACCCCCAGGTTGAGAACAGCTGGTATATGTTGCATATTAATAATCCTGACATGTTGTGTTTCTGCTAGATGCCCATTAAGTGGATGGCTCTGGAGTGCATCCACTACAGGAAGTTCACCCACCAGAGTGACGTCTGGAGCTACGGTAAGACTCAAGGTTTTATTTAAGGGTTGAATTGGGAAATAAACATTGGAGCAAGGTTTCCACTGTACCAGATGTTTATCCTTCAACCCAATACTAGAATAAATAAAAAAAACCTTGTTTTGTTCCTTTCCTTGATAAACAACTTGCACACAGGGCCGGTACAGAAAAAAAACACTGAAGATATACTACCATAGTTCATTTTCTTCCCTGCGTTGAAAATAATGTATAGATGAATAAATACATACAATTTTCCTTTTTAAATGACATGTAATTACATCTATATGTAATAATATTTTTTAACCCTCTATGGTACGGTGTTGCCCCCATTTCTGGCCTGTCAATTTTCTACATTGCATGTTTTTGATTGATGAGATACTTTTAAAAAAGAGGGAAGAGTATAGGGAACCAATAGCAATGCTTTAATTTGTCACATGACCTCCAGGAGGCCATATTGAAACCCTATTTTGCAGACTTTTCCAAAGGAAACAGCTTTGCCATTTTGTGCCACAAAAAAGAACTCAAAATGTCATTTTCTGGCCCTTTTACATCTGGAAAAAATATATTCCTACTGGTAGAAGAGTAGACCTTCAGTTTGGATAGTTTCATACACTTAGTCTGTTCTAGACATTAATTTCAATGGGTCATTGGTTCAGTGGTTCAATGTTTCCTACAAGCAACATTCAGACAAGAAACCGGTTAAAAAAGATCATTTTATTATGTTTTTAAATTTAACATGTTATGTGTTGTACCCTGTTGAAGCTACTGAATCTTTTACACATCTTTATTAAGTAAATTATGTTAAAATTCATTTTAAAAACTTTCTTTTTCACTCTTCCACCATTATGGTACAATGTTGCCTACAGACAACAAACCTCAAAATCTTCAACAACAAAAAAGAATTATAACATTTCTTCAGATTATGTTTATTTAGTCCTATTTTAAGACAACAACAAAAAACAATCCAAACATTTTTTTTTCCTAACTGGTATCATAATGCGTACCGTAGTATTCAGTCAATTCAATTCAATTCAATTGGCTTTATTGGCATGACGTAACACTGTACATATTGCCAAAGCAAGCGTCAGAAAAAAAAAGATAACAATAAAAGAAAGCAATATTTACAATCATTGAATTACAATGAATCTGTCATTCATACAATCTAACTGTCCCAACAAAGAACAAGAAAAATAAATAAATAAATAAAAAATAAATAAATAAAAACCAAACAATTAGTCTCTATAGATGCAAGAGTTTGATGTTGACAACGTTCTCCTGTTGAAACAAGTCAGTGACAGTTTGTGCAGCTTGTGTATTTAGTTTAGTTTTAGAGGGAATGTGAGGCAGTAGGTGTATAGCTGCTCTGTAGTGTTAAAAGGTGTGTTTCAGCCTGCGGCAGGAGATGGGCAGTGACTCTGTTGTCTTGACTTCAGTGGGGAGTTCATCCCCCACTGTGGGGTCAGAGCCGAGGAGAGCCTTCACTGAGATTAGCAACCACAGCGTCCACTGAGTGACAGGGTCAGCCATCGGCCAGACAGAGAGACCCAACGGTTGAAACTCAAACCACACAAACAAACACAAGGTTCAGGAAGAAGTAAAGAATACACTCAACAGAAAGAAAACAGCAGGGAGGGCTTCAGATTGTAGACGTAAGGCAGCCTTGTTAGTATAAGCTGTACATTATGTCTACAATAAACTCCAGACAGTTCATTTATACAGTTTAATTGATGTCTTTTAATTGTTTGTTTGTTTTGTTTTTTAACTGTAATTATGTATATCCATTGTGAAGCACATTGAGTCTGCCTTGTGCATGAAATGCACTCTATAAATAAAGTTGAATTGAATTGAATTGAATTTATAGGTCTATGGCAGATTTAGAGGGTGGTGAGAACTGATCGACAAGGGAAGAGTGCTGATTTCTAATGATCTTTTAAACCCTCTAGAGTCCATTAAACCACCTGCATATTACTTACATAAAAATGAAGCAACACAGAGTTTCTCTATCAGCTTCCTTTTAAAGTTCTGGCTTGAAACTCCAAACCAGATTTTTTTTTTGATGATATTCGGCCAAGCAAAACCGGAGATAATGTCAAATATGTTTAGTATAAAAATATAGAACTAGATATTATCCTCATTTTACCTGCTATATGTTATATTTGCAACCTGTATTAATATTTGCAACATGTACATTTCTGTGTGTGAATTATAATTTTCTAGATTAGATTTTATGTTTTTATTTGTCTATTTTGGGTTCAAAATTTTGATCAAGTAAGTCAAAGTTAAACATTAATTATCAGGACATATAGGGGAGGTTGAAAAAACTGATACCAACATGGCATGGTAGAAAATGTTTAATTCCAACTTTCAGCGTAAATTGAACACACCATAAGGCGTTACGGTAAGAAGGTGTTAGACCCGCCTTCAAAATAAAAGCAAACACTTGTAGCTTTCAAAATAAGAGCACGTGGATGTGTTAGCAGAATCCACCACAAAATTTGCAAGAAGATTGTCAAAATAAGACGCCTTAAATAAAACATAAAAGAACCCTTATTATCCTTTAGAATAATTCTCTAAAATGTGCACTGATTAAGATTGAATAGTGGCATTAGAATGTGCGAGAGGCACCAAATTTAGGCTTTTAGGGTAAAAATATTCTGTTTTTGGGTCCTTCAGTGAGTCAGTTTCAAGTCAGTAAATTTGTTTGGCTGCACTGGGAATTTCATGTAAAAACTTCTTTTCATTTATGTAAATATGTTGGTTGTTGTTTACACTACAGTTCATTTATTTCTTTTTTTAAATAAAACATATTTGGGTTAAGGCATGGAGTGGAAAAATAAGTAATTGAGTTGAAATAATTTGCTGAGAGCTTCGTCCCCCCAGTTCAAAAATCCCATCTGCGCCCCTGCAATCACTGTAAATTCCAAACTTCTCCTTTAATTCCTCAAGTATTAAAATCAGTCTTTGCAGCATGACAGCGAGATGTAAATCTCGAGGCCAACCACCTCCATTATCCTTCAGCCTTATGGGATTTTTATTGCAACATTTCAAATAACAGTTTCCTGTTATTATCCTAAGTCTACCAATGACTCTTTAAGTCGTTTAAAAAAATGATTTTCCCACAAAAAAAATATATGCAAGACGGGTCAAATCAAAGAGAATAATGTGTGTTTGATTAAAAGTATCAGTATGGTTTAGTGCGTTCAAGTCCCCAGTGGTCTTGTGTGACCGCGGGCTATTATACTTCCATCTTATAGTGTGCGTTTACTCTGCCTAGCGCTCATTAGCTCATTAACGCTAACGTGATTAAAGCTGAGGAGTTGTGAAAGTTCAGACTGACTGATGACTTTCAAGACTGTGATTAGTTCCACTCCTCCACTCATCTCCTGTCCTCTGTTGCCTTGTGTTCTCTTATCTTGTCCTCTCTTCTTCACCCTTTGTTTTGTTGCCTCCTCATTTCGTCTCTCCTGCCTCTTCATCCTCTTCATCCTCCTCCCCTCTGATCTCCTCTGTTCTCTCACATCTCTGCTCTCCCTCTTTCTTTCTCCTTTCTCTCTCTTTGCTTTCCGTCTTTTCTACTTGTCCTATCTATCTCCGTTTTCCCTTTTCAACTATTTCACTTCTTCTTTCTCCTCCAGTCTCTTTACTTGTCTCTCCTCTGCTCTCTGCTGTATAACCCCTTCTCTCTTTAATCTTCTCTACTCTTTACCCTTCTCTACTCACTCATTGCCTCTCATCTCAGGCCTGATTCTCTTTCTTTTCTGCCCTTTTCTCCACAAGCGTCTTTTCTCTTTCTGCTTCAAACGTTAGTGATTTTTCCCTCTTCTGCTCTCTTGTATTTACATCATCTCCTCTCTTTTGCTTTTGTCTCTCCTCCTCCTCTCCTCTAAGGGGTAACCATCTGGGAGGTGATGACCTTTGGAGGGAAACCATACGATGGGATTTCCACCAGAGACATCCCGGACCTGCTGGAGAAAGGAGAGCGTCTCCCACAGCCGCCAATCTGCACCATCGACGTCTACATGGTCATGGTCAAATGTAAGTAGAGGGGGCGGGGCATAATAAAAGGGCTGCATATTCTATAGGAGTTAGAATATAGTGGAAATTGAGCAATAGTGTAGTTAAATTACTACTCTCTTCAGTGAGGAATGAATCAAAGAGCATGTCGATTGTTCTTTTCGTTTTTTTTTATTATCAGACATCAAATTACACTGCCTAGGTAAAGCTGGAGAACAATTTGTCAGATCTTAAGGACTGCTAAAAAAAGAAGAGGGTCCCATCTCCAATACAGCCCTGATGTTCTCTGTCTTTCTGTCTGTGTCGGGGCGTATTTAACCTTTCTGCAAACCAGAATAGTGACGCATACAGCTCACTCTATGTTGCACATGTCTGTACACGTGCAAGCTGAAGCTGCTAGGTCTTCTTTTAAACCTTAAAAGGATACAACTCATACTGGTTTCTGAAAAAATTCTGTAATTCTTCATTATGGAACAAACAAGAAAGTTTTATATAACGGAAAAAGGTTTAAATGGAGACTGTTGGTAATATGAAATTATATGATCAGTGTTTACCGTCAGGTTTTTGTAGATCAGATCATTCTTTATTAACTAGTGCAGTGCCTGTAGGAAGCATGTATTCATTAGCATGCTAATGGTGAGTTAGCACATTACACAGTATGCTGCACTAAAAGTACATTAACATGAACCCAATTAGCTACATACACTATATTGCATGTAAGTATCTCATATCAAATGATTATGGGCATTACGCTAAGCAACATGAATGTCATCTCTGAATTACACAGTAATGCAACATAAGAAGTGAATAAAGCTAAATCTCCGCTTAGCATGCTAATCGCGCTACAACAGAATTTGCACATTACATGCAGACCACAACAACGTCTGCAACTCCATAAAACACTAACTTTTCATAAGGTACCGCACCATCCAGCACATACACATTGAATATTGATATTCACTGGAAACTATTAGAATATTATTGTTAAATGGAACCTTGTAGCCACTTTAAAACTCCTAAAGATAGGTAGGCTAAATAGACTTCCAGATGAGATGAGTCAGGGTGGAAATCCAGAGTGAATTGTGTTACTGACCAGGTGTAGGCCTATCACACAATGGGGCGGAGCTCCCCTAAAAGGGGGCGGAGCTCCCCTAAAAGGCGTCAGATCGGAAACAGTGCAATGCCGCAACACGCAACCCGGGGTCTCCACGGGTCGTTAAAGTTGTAATAAGAAGAGAAAACAAGTCTTTACTGTCACACTGTACGTTTATTTTATGCAGGGGAAGCTCAAACACCATTTATATGTCAGATTTGAAGGTAAAAAAAGAAAGAAAAACAACGTAAAGATGGTTACGGAGGAGTTCTGTCCAGCCCGGGAAAAATTACAGTCAGCCTCAACTACGACCTGGCGTTACCGTGGTAACCAAAAGAAACAAAAGTAATTTAAAGTGCCAGTACTCAGAAGGCGATCATCGCAGTAAATAATGATATTTTGAAGAATTCAAAATCGAGGATGCACACTTTTGTGCCATGCACACACACACACAGACACACACACACACACACACACAGACACTTCTTGCTTTTATAGATAGATTTTACAGGAAACTCTCACTATAAGCTAGTTAGTTTGGTCTACCTCCTCTGTCAGTGTTCCAAAAAGCAACTAAGAAACACAGATTTTTTAAATATAAACATTTTTTGAGTGTTTTTGTCAGTTTTAAACATCTGATCCATTTGTTTTTGAGAGGAAGTGAACTATGCAGATAATTCGGCTCCCAGTAAAAACCTCCTGATCAATAAACACTGAAGGAATCCTAACCGGGAGCTTCTGATTGCATTGATATCCTTTGTTGTTGTTTTGAACAGAGTGCATGTGTAAGCATGCAACATCTTTTCCGACAGTCTCAACAACTCTTTTATATTATAAGCTACAGAAAAAAGATATTTACCTCAGAGCTTTTGGAAAGCTTTGGTGTATATTGAACAGTTGTTGTTTCCTTTCACTGTGTTTCAACAGTGGAAAAGTCAATACATATTAAGGGTGAAGACAGGGCCAACTGGTATTTTGTTGAAGCAGGTAAAAATAATTACACTTTTATTGAGTGATTTTCAAAATGCCACAACAGCTGTTTCGTACAAGAGGGTCGAGGTGGTGTCAAAGATGGAGTTTTAAAAGCTGAAATATTGCTTTTCTAAAATTCAACCCAGCTGTTATGTTTATGTTTAATTGATGGTGTTACCATATGAATGCCACTGACACACCTCTGTGTTGGCAATAATAGTGATAAAGCCTTCAAAAATAACACAGTTTAAGAGGAGTTATATGGGCTGAAATATGTGCCACCAGAAACTGAATTTGAATTATTTATATTTGAATTTGAATTGCTTAACTTGAATCATTGCATTGAAAAGCTGAATCTGAATTGTAATTTGAAATTGAATTTATTAGTTTGGAACTGAACATTCAGTTCTCACAATTCAAATTCAGTTTCGCGAAATTCAATTTCAATTTTCTGCGACCAACATCTGGGTAGTTGAGGCAGAGCAATCGAGCGCATATACACAGAGCGCCTCTTCGGCCAATCAGCACCTCCGTTTTCTTTTGTAACATTTGTTGCCACCCGGTTGCCATAGCACCTCTCGGCCAATCAGCACCTCCGTTTTCTTTTGTAACATTTGTTGCCACCCGGTTGCCATAGCACCTCTCGGCCAATCAGCACCTCCGTTTTCTTTTGTAACATTTGTTGCCACCCGGTTGCCATATCGCCTTTTCGGCCAATCAGCACCTCCGTTTTCTTTTGTAACATTTGTTGCCACCCGGTTGCCATAGTGCCGCTTCGGCCAATCAGCACCTCCGTTTTCTTTTTTCAACATTTGTTGCCACCTGGTTGCCATAGCGCCTTTTCAGCCAATCAGCACCTCCGTTTTCTTTTGTAACATTTGTTGCCACCCGGTTGCCATAGCGCCTTTTCAGCCAATCAGCACCTCTGTTTTCTGCGCTCGATAGCTCTGCCTCAACTACCCGGATGTTCGTCGCAGTAAATTGAAATTGAATTTTTGAGAAACAAATTTGAATCCCAAAGGCCTTGTGATGGTACTGACCAAGTTTAAATACAGAATTGACAAAGGTAAAAGAATCAAACAAAAAACAAAACAAAATTAAATTTAAAATAAATTAATTTTAAAAGCGCTGTGAGATTACTAGGGGACACTATTCCCTAGCACGCCATGTGTGACTTATATTTAAAGTTTCATGAGTTGTGGGGTATGTTCAGGCAGTGAAACATGCGATCATTTGGGACCAAGAGAAAAAAGAAAAAGAAAAAGAATAATCATTCGAAATACAATAGGGACCTCGCAGGTCGTTGCCTGCTCGGGCCCTAATAATAAACGAACCAATTACAATAATGGGCGTGGCCTATATCATGAGATTCAGCACAACTCAGGTAACGCGTGGATATGAGGTTAATGTGCGATAAAGTATGTGGGAGTTACTAGCCAAATTCAGGACGACAATAGATTATACAATTTTTCACCATGTGTGACTTATATTCAAAGTTTCATGAGATTCATGAGGACCAAGAAAAATAATAAATTCAGTTTCTGGTGGCTCATATTTCAGCCCATAGAGTTATGGCAGCAGATGAGTTACAGTAGAGGCTCATTTTTCTGACATGCGGGCCTCTCTGGTTGGTCACGGTGTCATGGCGACAGGCTCCGGGGTCACAGGTGGCTCTGTAACCTCTGGCCACTGTCGCCACGGCGACGGCTCGGTGCCAGCACCACCCCGGCCTCGTCCCGTAGTCTCCAAGCTGCAGCCTCTGGCCCTCGCCGTCACCTTGGCTCCTCCTGACGCGCTGAACCGCCGCCAACTTGGCACGCAGACGCACTCAGCAGGAAGAGGTCATGTCACCTGCCTGGGACCGGCCACTCCTTTTACACCACCACGCTGCCCTACAAAGCCTAACTGCACTCACTACAATTATGGTCGAAATTGAGTTATAACGAAAAAATGAACTTCTTGGTGTCTGTTTTATCTTGTGACAAAGTTTTGGGTTTTAATTTCGCTTTATTTCAGAGAAAAAATGATTTAAAAGTTGCAGTAACTACAAAATCCAACTCAAAACCAAAGCAGACTACAGTAATTGCACTTACAACAGTTTGCTTTGGATTTATATCTATATATCTATCTATATCTCTCTCTCTCTCTCTCTCTCTCTCTCTATATATATATATATATATATATATATATATATATATATATATATAGGCAGCAGTAATTGCACTTACCACAGTTTGCTTTGGATATATATCTATATCTATCTATCTCTCTCTATATATACAAATTTAAACATAAAGCAAAAGCAGATGCTCTGATACAGTGTAGCCTTGTATTTCTTTATTGTGTTGAATAGTGAAGACAAGAATAATACAAATTACAAGTGTATTTGAAAGGGAAACTAAGGAAAAAACAATGTCCAAAGTGACTTAAAATCTGTGTATTCAGTCTCTATTCTGCCCTACAAAGTCTAACTGCAGTAAAATTGAGTTATAACTAAAAATGAACTCCTTGATGTCCGCTTGAGATTTCAGTTTTACTTTATTTCAGAGAAATAATGATATGAAAACCATAAAATCCAACTCAAAACCAAGCAGTTTTTGCACTTACCATGGTCTGCTTTGGATATATATATATAGAAATTATAAGTTAATTTGAAAGGGAAATTATTATCTAGATAGTGATGAACAAAAAAAGTGAGATAGAATTATATTAAGACGAAAATATAACATTTCTTTATAATATTAGGTCTAAAATACACAAATATTTGAATAGAGTTGTTGAACACTTTAAATACATTTAAAAGAAAATCAATTTGAAAATGTTTATTCACTTAAAACAAATATAAAAGCTGAAAGAAGACGACAACATTACTATTAGAACCTTTAACAGCAAAACCAGAGTACAGTAACTACAATTTTGGGGTCAAAAGTCAAATTTTTGAGCACAAAAACTGCATCTTCAATACATGTAGGTATGCAAATAAGTGTCTGTGTCTTTTTTTGTAAGTGTGTGTCTTTTTTAAATGATTTAGTTTTTTTCCTTTCATTTTGTTTCTTTTTTTCAAAATAATTTTGTGTCTTTTTGGTAATTCTGTGTCTTCTTTTGGTCAATTTGATTTCTTTTTTAAGTAATTTAGTTTTTTTTCTGTCATTTTGTGCCTTTTTTGGGTCATTTTGCAGTGTCATATCACTTTCCTACCTATAACCCATTTTTCTGGCCTGTTAAAAAGTGTTAAAAAACTTTAAAGCCATTTTTCTCAGTGTTAATCTTTGCGTAGTTACTGCAGTTAGACTTTGCAGGACAGAATACATGCAGAACTTATAAATACAAACGGAAAGCTGATATTCAGAAGCTTTACTGGCTTCAAACTTTGTAGCAAGATAAAAAAAAACGGCCATTTTTACATATGAAATCTCTTGTATCTGTACGTGTGTACTTGTGTGTAAAGCCATATCTATCTGTCTTTCGATCTCTATCTCTTATTTCCCCGGGTACCTAGACAGGCTCGACTCAGGGCCAGATCACATGATTGCTTTGGCATCAGAGCCCTGTGTTCACAGAGAAATTGGCAGAGGAGCTCCGTACTCCATATGGCCATTCTAGTGATGAAACAGTATTTATCTTTAGATTGGAAAAAGTGATTACAATCAAAAGAACTCCATTAAAAATTCTGTAATTGTTCATTATGGAACAAACAAGAAAGTTTTATATCATGGAGAATGGCTTAAATGGAAAAAATCTTTTGAGACTTTTGGTAATAGGAAATGATATTATCAGTGTTTGCATCGAGTTTGATGACAAAATGCGCCGACAGGTTTTTGTAGATCAGATCATTCTTTATTAACATTATAATACACAAGAATTTTGTAGGTAATGCTAATTCCTCTTGCTAGTGTAACCTGAAATAACACAGAAACGCTATCTTTCTGTCCGTATTATGCTTAGCTGTCAGTTAATAAAGTTTTGTTTTTACTGTTTTTAATGGATCAAACTGATGCAGAAGAAAAGGGCTTAAATCTGAGCTTAGCATGCTAATCGTGAGATAGCATGTTACGCAGTATGCTGCACTAAAAGTACATTAACATGAACCCAATTAGCTGATATACTATATTGAATGTAACTATCTCATATCAAATGATTATGGGCATTATGCTAAGCAACATGAATGTCATCCCTGAATTACATAGTAATGCAACATAAGAAGTGAATAAAGCTAAATCTCCGCTTAGCATGTTAATCGCGCTACAACAACGTCTGCAACTCCATAAAACACTTACTTTTCATAAGGTACCACACCATCCAGCACATACACATTGAACATTGATATTCGCTGGAAACTATTTCAATATTATTGGAAAATCAAACCTTGTAGCCACTTTAAAACTCCTAAAGATAGGTAGGCTAAATAGACTTCCAGATGAGATGAGTCAGGGTGGAAATCCAGAGTGAATTGTGTTACTGACCAGGTGTAGGCCTATCACACAATGGGGCGGAGCTCCACTAAAAGGGGGCGGAGCTCCACTAAAAGGCGTCCGATCGGAAACAGTGCAATGCTGCAACAAGTTCTATGCAAATAATGTCCATCCATCCATCTATTCTTGTCAGCTTTTCTGGGGCCGGGTCGCGGGGGCAGCAGGTTAAGCAGGGCATTCCAGGCGCCCCTCTCCCCAGCCAAAACCCTCACTCGTGAACAAGACCCTGAGATACTTGAACTCCTTCCTTTGAAGCAGCACCTCTTGCGTAAATAATGTTATTTGGAAAAATGCTAAAAAATCTTCAAAATCGAGGATGCACACCTTCGTTGCTTTATAGATAGATGAACCTAGGACAGGCATGGGCAACTTAAATGCTGCAGGGGGCCACAAATTTTCATGTTCACTACCACAGGGCCACATATAGGAGCGTGCACTTAACCAGATATGATGAAACTGCAATTTTAAATATGTTTACAGTGCAGTAACTTAACATATTTCATGCTCAAATGCATGTATAACAGTATAAATAGGAATACAAAAGGTTCGAAGCAAATAAAAAACAACCACTTACTGTGATTTCTTTTTTTTTAGTGCAAGAACAGCAAACCAACATTAATTACAAGAAGTAATTTTGTGCATTTTTACACTGCACTTTTAAGATTTCATGTTTTTGGTCATTTTGTGTCTTTTTATGTTCATTTTGTGTCTTTTTTTGGATGATGTCATCACTCTAGCCTCTCCATATGGTAACATTGGAGGGATTTTTTGGCATGTTTTTGTCTTTTTGTGTCTTTTTTTGTTCATTTTGTGTCCTTTTTTGGTCATTTTATGTCCTTTTTTGCTCATTTTGTGGGGGGTTTTTGTTCATTTTGTGTCTTTTTTGTGCATTTTTACACTGCACTTTTAAGATTTCCTAACCTAGGATGTATAGAGACACATGTATTGCTATTATTATCCATGTTTCGTGATTATGTTTTCAATCAATAGTATATCTTGGGATGAGTCAGTGGGATTAGTTTCTGTATGAGTATCTGTCTACTCTCTCTCTCTTTTACTCATCACACCCTGACAGTTATTCTTCCTGCAACGACATGCACTTAAAATAAAAACTGTATGTTATTCAGGGCAAACAGCACAGAAAAGAACATGGCCTGCATATTTGACATGATCTGCGTAGGCAGAACTCTTGACACGAAGTATGAAGAATACAGAAACGCTTCGCTTGATCACCGCTGACACGAGAGGCACCTTTCCTCCTACAGGGTGCACCGAGGTTCACAGAGTCAGGAAGAAAAGTGGTCTTGATGGGTGTAGATGAGGCTTTAGTTTGGTGCTGAGAATAATGTACTGAGGAGAACTTACTTGCATGTTAATACGGTTGAAATTAAAGTCAAGGGCTACTGGCTGGTGGTGTTCCATATTGTATCGTTCACGATTATATCAGTATGTGTTTTTTAAGGGTAAAGAAAAATGCATATCATGATATTTGCAACATTCCTACTTGTTGCCGTAGTGACATAAGGGTTTCCTATTAATGACCTAGAACATGGGTCTTAAACTCGCGGCCCGCGGGCCAATTGCGGCCCTCAGGATGATATTTTGTGGCCCCCATCTTGATATGAAAGTTTAATGTGAGTTTTATATGAATGGCACTTTACCGTGTTGTGTGTGGAAGGTCCCTTTAATTCGTTTTTTTGGTAATTTTGTGTCTTTTTTTTTATAATTTTGTGTCTTTTTAAAATATTTTTGTGTCTTTTTTGGTAATCCTGTGTCTTTTTTTGGTCATTTTGTTTATTTTTTTAAGTAATTTTTTTCTGTCAGTTTTGTGTCTTTTTTGGTCATTTTGTGTCTTTTTTTAAATGATTTTGTGTCTTTTTGGTAATTCTGTGTCTTTTTTTTGGTCATTTTGTTTCTTTTTTTAAGTAATTTAGTTTTGTGTCATTTTGTGTCTTTTTAAAATTATTTTGTGTATTTTTTGGTCATTTTGTGTCTTTTTTTAGTCATTTTGTGTCTTTTTTTTGTCATTTTGTGTCTTTTTTTAGTCATTTTGTGTCTTTTTTTGGTCATTTTGTGTCATTTTGTGTCTTTTATTTGGTCATTTTGTGTGTTTTTTAAGTAATGAGAAGATTTATGATTGATTTTTAGTTTGTTAAAGAATATCATTATCGCAAAAATACTCTGAAACATTGTGATGATTTTTTAGGGCTGTATCACCCAGCCCTACTACTGGCAAATCTATAGAGCATCTGCAGGTTTGGTCTGACTCTAACACATTTATCACATTTCTTTCAGGCTGGATGATCGATGCAGACAGTCGGCCCAAGTTCAAGGAGCTGGCTGCAGAGTTCAGTCGGATGGCTCGTGATCCTCAGAGATACCTGGTCATCCAGGTACGTCAATCCTGTCTCATACTACAAGAAAACACAAGAGATGGATTACATTTCCTTTTCCTTTTTTTTTTATTTGTCAGAAAACTGAATAAAATGAGAGGAGAACAGTGTTGGAGTCCCATGTGAAAAACAAAAGTAAACCATTAAAAACACTTTCATCACATTTTTTGAGACAGTGATTTTTAGGTCTTCATTAAATGTAAGCCATAATCATTATAATTAGAAGAAATGAAATTAATTAAGACATGAAATGTTTCATTCTGTGTTTAATGGAAATATATAATGTGTTATTTCGACTTTTTGAATTGAATTCCTGACATAAATAAATTTAGATTCTAATTTATTGAGATGCACCTGTATATGCTGGAAACCTTTGATCCTGATGTGAAACCAGACACTGTCTAAAACATGAATACAATTTAATTCCATTAATCTTTGATCCTTTGTGACATAAAAACTGGAGGACCAAAGAGGCCAACTCTGCTCCAAGACGTAAAATGTCGAAAAAAGACATGATATAACCAAAAAAGATGTGAAACAGCCAAAAAAAAAAGTAAAATAAACGGAAAAAAGACATAAAATGACCAACAAAAAGACGTTAAATGAACAACAAAAAGACGTAAAAAATGTTTTTCAAAAAGGTGTAAAAACACAAAAAAAATACATGAAATTACAAAAGAAAAGACATAAAAATGAGAGAAGGACAGTGTTGGAGTCCCATGTGAAAACAAAAGTAAACCATTAAACACTTTTTTTATGCAGTTTTTTTTGAGACAGTGAATTTTAGGTCTCCATTTAATGTAAGCCATAATCATTATAATTAGAAGAAATTAAATAAATTATACTTTTCTGGATTGAATTACTGACATAAATAAACTTTTCTATGATATTCTAATTCATTGAGACGCACCTGTATATGTCAGTTAGGATGTAAAAGGTATCATAAAACAATTTCTTTCTCCAACTGTTCCTCAGGGTGACGACTGCATGAAGCTGCCGAGTCCCAACGACTCCAAGTTCTTCCAGAGCCTCCTGAACGAGGAGGAGCTGGAGGACCTGATGGATGCTGAGGAGTACCTGGTGCCCCACTCCTTCAACATCCCCCCGCTGGCCTACACGCCCCGCGCACACATGGACTCCAACAAGGTACACTGGAAAACAATATTACAGTAAAAAGCAGTCAAATTGCATCAGAAATGGGGCGTTAAATTAATAATTGTATATCACAAGGAATAGTACAAAAATTTAATTTTTACTATCAAAAACTGTAGGAATTTTTTTTTTAGATTTGCAGCTGTTTGGTGTCTCTTTTTCGTCGATTTTGTCTCTTAAACTCCCCGTGCACACATGGACTCCAAAAAGGTACACTGGAAAAAAATATTACTGTAAAAAGCAGTCAAATCACCTCAGAAATGGAGCGTTAAATAAATAATTGTATATCACCGTAGTAGACGCTTTTAATTACCATAAAATCAAGGAATAGTACAAATTTTTACTGTCACAAACTGTAGAAAACACACAGTTTTATTGTAAGATTTAGATTTGCAGCTGTTTGGTGTCTCTTTTTCGTTGTTTTTGTCTCTTACACTTCCTGCACACACATGGACTCCAATAAGGTACACTGTAAAAAAAATTTTGTAGAAATTACAGTAAAAAGCAGTCAAATTGTATCAGAAATGGTGCGTTAAATTAATAATTGTATATCAGAAGGAATAGTACAAAACTTTAGGTTTGCAGAAATCACAGTAAAAAGCAGTCAAATTGCATCAGAAACAGGGTGTTATATTAATAATTGTATATCACCGTAGTAGACGCTTTTAATTACCATAAAATCAAGAAATAGTGCAAAACTTTAATTTTTACTCCCACAAACTGTAGAAAACACAGTTTTATTATTTAAAAAAAATATTAATTTGCAGCTGTTTGGTGTCTCTTTTTCGTCGTTTTAGTCTCTTACACTCCCTGCACACATGGACTCCAAAAAGGTACACTGTAAAAAAATGTCTGTAGAAATTAATGTAAAAAGCAGTTAAATTGCATCAGAAATAGGGCCAAATGTTTTTTTTTTCTTTCTTTTTTGCTACTGTTGAAAATTCCATTCCGGACCGAAGATTTAGATTTTAATTTGATGTCCGTTTTGTAGATTAATCATTGTATATCAGAAGGAATAGTACAAAACTTTAATTTTTACTGTCATAAACTGTAGTAAACACAGTTTTATTGTAAAAAAATATATTAGATTTGCAGCTGTTTGGTGTCTCTTTTTCGTCGTTTTTGTCTCTTAAACTCCCCACGCACACATGGACTCCAATAAGGTACACTGTGAAAAAATGTTTGTAGAAATTACTGTAAAAAGTACTCAAATTGCATCAGAAATGGAGCGTTAAATCTAAAATTGTATGTCAGAAGGAATAGTGCAAAACTTGAATTTCTTACTGTCACAAACTGTAGAAAACACATAGTTTTATTGTAAAAATGTATTAGATTTGCAGCTGTTTGGTGTCTCTTTTTCGTCGTTTTTGTCTTTTCTTTAGTTGTTTTGGTCTATTTTTAGATGTTTCTGTGTCTCTTTGTTGTCATTCTGTGTTTCTTTGTGTCATTTCGAGTCTCTTCATGGTTACGCTTCAAGTTAAAGCCTTTTAACACTTTGGGGCCTTTGTTGCAGTTATTGTCTGATATGTGTTCTTGAAACTCTGAAGGTCCTGTCAGAAGATTTCCTAAATAAAAGCATTCGCTGAATTTAATTTGAATTGAGATCTGAACATAAAAATTGGGGAATACTACTGTAAATAGCTGTTAGATAATATGTGTGGATTATAAACGGTGGGCGCCTTTTGTGTCTTTTTAATGGTTATTATATGTCTTTATTGATCAGTTTGTGTCTTTTTTGGTCATTTTGTGTCTTTTTAATGGTTATTATATGTCTTTTTAATGGTTATTATATGTCCTTTTTGTCAATTTGTGTCTTTTTTGTCAATTTGTGTATTTTTTTTTATCAATTTGTGTCTTTTAAGTGGTCATTTTTTTACATATATTTTTGGTAATTTTGTGTCTTTTTTGATCACTGATTGATCTTTTTTGTCAATTTGTCAATTTGTGTATTTTTATTGGTCATTTTGTGTCTTTTTTTGTCAATTTGTGTCTTTCAAATGGTCATTTTTACATATATTTTTGGTAACTATGTGTCTTTTTATATCAATTAGTGTCTTTTTATTGGTCATTATATGTCTTTTTTGGTCGTTTCGTGTCTTTTTTGGTCAACTTGTGTCTTTTTTGTCAATTTGTGTGGTAATTTGGAAATCTGAAAATAAGCATGTTGAACACTTAAAATAAGAAATTAACTCTTAAAACAAGATACATTTTATCTTGGTTTATCTAAGAAACAAATCATTTGCAGTGTAAAGATAATAGGACAAAATATTTTCCTGAACTTGTCTCAGAATAAAGAAACATATAATTAAATCCCACTGAGAGTCAACACACACACACACACACACACACACAGTCAGACATGTTTCTCCTGTATTGCACAAGCAGGCATGAATACTAAATGAGCCCTTGTATTATTTAATATTCAACGTGCTACTTGGTTTGTTTGTTTTTTCCTGGTAGAATAAATTAGAATTAAGTTGCTTATCTTTTCATGTTGCATGAACTCTTTCTCTTTGAGTGCAGCAGCAGCAGGGTGACTGGCACTTCTCCACCACGGAGAAAAAGATGATATGAAGTCAAAGTAGTCGTTCAGATCATTTAGATGGTGTCTAAAGTGACGCGGGAATGAATGGCACTTTACCGTGTTGTGTGTGGAAGGTCCCTTTAATTAGTTTTTTTGGTCATTTTGTGTCTTTTTTGGTTGTTTTGTGTCTTTTTTTGGTCATTTTGTGTCTTTTTTTTTAGTCATTTTGTGTCTTTTTTGGTTATTTTGTGTCTTTTTTTGGTCATTTTGTGTCTTTTTTTTAGTCATTTTGTGTCTTTTTTAGTCATTTTGTGTCTTTTTTGGTCATTTTGTGTCTTTTTAAAATAATTTTGTGTCTTTTTTTAAATAATTTTGTGTCTTTTGTGGTAATTCTGTGTCTTTTTTTCTAATTTTGTGTCTTTTTTGGGTCATTTTGTGTCTTTTTTATTGATGTTGTGTCTTTTTGGTAATTCTGTCTTTTTTTAAATCATTTCGCGTCTTTTTTAATAATTTTGTTTCTTCCTTGGTAATTCTGTGTCTTTTTTTCAAATTTTGTGTCTTTTTTGGTAATTCTGTGTATTTTTGGGCATTTTCTGTCTTTTTTTGGTCATTTTCTTTCTTTTTTGGTCATTTTGTTTCTTTTTTAAGTCATTTAGTTTTTTTCTGTCATTTTCTGTCTTTTTTGGTCATTTTGTGTCTTTTTAAAATAATTGTGTCTTTTTTGGTAATTCTGTGTATTTTTTGGTCATTTTGTGTCTTTTTAAAATAATTGTGTCTTTTTTGGTAATTCTGTGTCTTTTTTGGTCATTTTGTTTCTTTTTTAAGTCATTTAGTTTTTTAGGCCTCCTATATTGTTATTTCTATTATTTGCTAATACTCAAGAGTCAAGAGTAAATTTTTTTGCATTTGGCAACTGTTGGGATTTGCACTTTACACTACATTTAGATTTATGATTGTTTTTTTTCAGTTTGTTGTACAAGTTGTATTTATTTATACAGACCTGGTAGAATAAATTAGAATTAAGTTGCTTATCTTTTCATGTTGCATGAACTCTTTCTCTTTGAGTGCAGCAGCAGCAGGGTGACTGGCACTTCTCCACCACGGAGAAAAAGATGATATGAAGTCAAAGCAGTCGTTCAGATCATTTAGATGGTGTCTAAAGTGACGCGGGAATGAATTTTCCCAGCGTGTGCTGCAGGACACTCCTGTTCGAGCACAAAAGATTGAGATCTTAAAACAGAACTCACACAGCTTTTCTCAGCTCCGCTCTCATCTGCCTCGTTTCTCTTTTCCTTGCTCCAAACTACGGTAATTGCCTTCTTCAAAATTGAGGTTTTACGGCCAGATTCCTCTCAGTTCTTCAACTGTTCAAATGTTCGCCGTCTATCTTTGGACTTAAATCTATCACGAAACCAGTCACACAGCCAGGCAACTCAGCCGTTTTGTATTCCAATATCCCCCCGTGTTTGTGTCAGGATGAAAAAACGCTCGCCGAATGCCAATGAGAAGCACGACTCCTTTTTTTTTTTTCCCAGCTCTGTTTTTGGTGCATTTCAGTGGGTGACAGATTATTTATTTGCATAATATTTGTAAAGTTATCCTCCACTGTTTTTTTGGCTTTCTTTTTCTCATCGGGGCGGATAGTGAATTAATTTGATTAACTTCATACAGTCACATTCATCCACATAAATCACGTAGATGATTGTAATGAACTCAATTACTGCAGCCAATAAAACGCAATGTTTACACATAAATATAAGCTGCACAAATACAGTCTTCACTTCACGCATATTAATACAGTACAGCTGAAAGAGATGCTCCTTAACTCACACAAACACACACACTTAACTGTCATTTATTAACCCTTTGATGCACAACATATAAACACCTTTTAATACACAACATGGTCAAAAATGACCCACATTCATTCCCCATGTTATTTCATGCTGGCTGTGTGTTTAAATATCTTTGTTTTTTTATTACAACAGATCATTATATCCATCTTTCATCTTATTTTGAAGGTTTAACTTTAAAAGAGTTGTTAGAACCACCAGATTACATTGGAAAATCACAAATTTTAACATTTGAGTTAAATGGGTCATGTGCATTAGAAGTGTAGTGATACAAAAAGTGATTCACTGAATAAACAATTTGAGTATATGTGTAACTATGTTTGTTTTATTTTGAAGGTTTAACTTTAAAAGAGTTGTGAGAATCACATATTTTAACATTTGAGACTTATTAGAGCCACCAAATAATAATTTCCATTGGAAAAACACACATTTACCAAATAGGATAGTTAATATTTGTGTCTTTTTGTCAGGTTTTAAATTGGTGACAACATATAAACACCTTCTAATGCACAACATGGTCAAAAATGACCCGCATTCATTCCCCATGTTATTTCATGCTGGCTGTGTGTTTGAATATGTTTTTTTTTATTTTATTATTACAACAGATCATTATATCCATTTTTCCTTTCATGCTTTATGAAGAAAAATAGTTTTTGTATTATTAGATTTGATTTACACACATTGGTCAATAATGTCCTTGTGCATTAGAAGCGTAGTGATACAAAAAGTGATTCACTAAATTAACAATGTGAGTATATGTGTAACTATGTTTGTCTTATTTTGAAGGTTTAACTTTAAAAGAGTTGTTAGAACCACCAGATTACATTGGAAAATCACATATTTTAACATCTGAGACTTATTAGAGCCACCAAATAATAATTTCCATTGGAAAAACACAAATTTACCAAATAGGATAGTTAATATTTGTGTCTTTTTGTCAGGTTTTAAATTGGTGACAACATATAAACACCTTCTAATGCACAACATGGGTCAAAAATGACCCACATTCATTTCCCATGTTATTTCATGCTGGCTGTGTGTTTGAATATCTTTGTTTTTTTATTACAACAGATCATTATTTCCATTTTTCCTTTCATACTTTATAAAGAAAAATAGTTTTTGTATTATTACATCATGGGTCAAAAATGACCTTGTGTACTAGAAGCGTAGTGATACAAAAAGTGATTCACTAAATGAACAATTTGAGTATATGTGTAACTATGTTTGTCTTATTTTGAAGGTTTAACTTTAAAAGAGTTGTTAGAACCACCAGATTACATTGGAAAATCACATATTTTAACATTTGAGACTTATTAGAGCCACCAAATAATAATTTCCATTGGAAAAAACACCAATTTAACAAAATAGGATAGTTAATATTTGTGTCTTCTTTGTCAGGTTTTAAATTGGTGACAACATATAAACACCTTCTAATGAACAACATGGGTCAAAAATGACCTTGTGCATTAGAAGCGTACTGATAAAAAAAGGGTTTTTATTCAAAAAGTAAGAAATGAAAACAAAAAATTAGGGTGTATGATGATCAAAAACAAGTTATTTGAGGAAAACCTGCAAAACTGAATGATGAAATTAATTTATTGCAAAGATAAAGAACATAAAAACTCAGTCGGGTCACTTTAGACCATGTTGTAAATCAAAGATTTAATGTGCATCCTCATGTTTTACTATGTCAGCTCAGAATGTGCAAGAATTAATCGTATCCTCATAAAGAGATATTTTCTGTCTTTTTAACATTGTGAAACAGTTGCTGATCAGTTATGTGAGTAAAATTGTTGTTATGTGAAAACTTATTGGATACAGACGTTTCCATATCCCATTTAGCGCATCAAGTCTTTTTTGATAAAGGAAAAGAGAAAAACCACATCAAGGGAGAAATAAAAAGGTTTTTTTTTCATAATTGAGGAAGCTTCATCAAATTTCCATTCAGCTTTTATTAATGCAACACTTGTGTGCAAAAGTGTAGAATGAGGTGAATGAAGACACAGCTAGTGGATCAATGACTTCATGGCCAAGATAAAATTCATCTTCCTTTCTGCTGAACTACACATACTCAGTTTTATTTATTTTTTTTACTCTTTTTATTTTGCTCACAGAGGCTCCATACAGCAGGATTTCTCATATTCATGTAGTTTAATTATCTTCATCCCTCACTAATTTTAAGTTAAGAGTGAAAGCTGTTAAACCTTTTAAATCAAGACTCTAGTTGTCATTGGATTATTATCTCTTATACATGCTCATACACTGAAATACAATTATTTAACTTGAAATTATGAGATAAAAAGTTGAAATTTTGAGATAAAAAGTCATATTTATGAGATGAAAAGTCATAATTATGAGATAGAAGTCAACATTGATATAAAAAGTCATAATTATGAGATAAAAAGTGGAAATTATGAGGTAAAAAGTCAAAACTGAGATGAAAAGTAAACATTATTAGATAAAAAGTCACAATTATGAGATAAAAAAGTCAAAATTATGAGATAAAAAAGTCAAAATTATCAGATAAAAAGTCGTAATTATGAGATAGAAGTCAACATTGAGATAAAAAGTCAGAATTATTAGATAAAAAGTAAGAATTATGAAATAAAAAGTAAAAATTAAGAGATAAAAAGTAAAAACCATGAGATAAAAAGTTGAAATTATGAGATAATTACATGAGATACACTCATACAATCAAATGCAATTATTTTACCTTTATACACACCTATGTTTTTATTTCTGACTTTTTTGTGTGTGTGCTATAAAATGGCACTATTGCTTTCTTTTTTGTTGTTTTCTGTTGTTGCTTTCTCTCATTATTGTTGTTGATTTTTTGAATTTTTTTATATTGCTTGGGGAGGTGCTTTTTATAAGCCCATATGGGTTTTTTAACCTCTCCTGCACTTATTATTCTCGTTTCATTTCTGGTTTTTGTAATTGTTCTTGATGGTTCACTTCAATGACTTCGGACATTATTTAATGAAATATTTCCTCAGTGTTCAGGTTAGTGACGGTCTGTTCTGTTAGAATACTGACTCAAGAAGAAGAAGAGGAGGAGGAAGAAGAGGAAGAGGAGGAAGAGGAGGGAGGTGTAAATGAGGCCTGAGAGAAGGAGCTTTAATAGATTAGTTAGTTCCAGGGGAATGAAACACAGTGTGAGCTCTGCAGCTTAATACCTCCAGGCTTAAAATGAGGGAGAATCCAACAGTGATGGACAGACAGTGAAGAAGAATGATGCAGTGGAAATGGACAAAAAAACCCTTCTGTTTAAACTAAATGATACTTTTGAGACTTTTGTGCATTCTCTTAATATAATAATGTTGTTTTGAAGCTGCTGTTTGCTGACACTTGGTGCTGATATCTTATTAAATTTTACTGCCAAACAGTCCACAACTAAAAGAGTCAGATGTCTGTAATTAGTGATCCATCTCTAATTGAGTGAGCTTGAAAGAGCCCATCATATACTATCAAGGTTATTATAGTTAACGAAAACTAACGAAATAACAAAAACTAGAATTGAAAAAACATTTTCGTTAACTGAAATAAAATAAAAAATAGTTTTTAACAAAACGATAACTAACTGAAACTGTATTTTGTGGTTGCAAAACTAACTAAAATTATAGTGAAAATGTCCTTTGTTTTCGTCTTTGTCAACTTTTTTCATCCGTAAACCTTTTTGGTTGATATGAAATCTATTTCATCTATCTGGTTTTATGACTTAATAAACTTATTGGGGCTGAGATGGATCAGACATTTATTGTGACTTTTTTGAATCTCACACCCAACAAATACCCCGTTACAAAAAAAATAAAATAAGTGTGATAAGTGTGCTGTGACTTTTCTATGGGTTTCAGCAAACGGTTTTCAAATTATTTGGCAAAAACACGCTAAAAAATCCCCCCAATGTTACCCTATGGAGAGGCTAGAGTGGATGACATCATCGATAGAGTGCAGATTACTTAAAAAATTACTTTAAAAATGCTGCAGAATTACCAAAAAAAGACACAAAATTATTTTAATAAGTCACAAAATGACCCAAAAAAGACACAAAATTACAAAAAAAAGACACACAATTACTAAAAAAGACACAAAATTATTTTTAAAAAGATGCAAAATTACAAAAAAAAGACACAAAATGACAGAAAAAAACTAAATGACTTAAAAAAAGACACAACATTACCAAAAAAAGACACAAAATTATTTAAAAAAGACACAAAATTACCAAAAAAAGACACAAAATGACAGAAACAAAAACTAAATTACTTAAAAAAAAGAAACAAAAGTACCAAAAAGAACACAAAAAATCACTAAAAAAGACATAACATTATTTTTAAAAAGACACAAAATTACCAAAAAAAGACAAAATGACAGAAAAAAAACTAAATTACTCAAAAAAAAAAGAAACAAAATGACCAAAAAAGACACAGAATTACCAAAAAGTAAATGACTGAAACTTCTGATCCGAAGTTGGATTTCAAGCTGCTTCATGGCTTCAACACAAACCATGAACCCAAAGACTTTGGCCCCATTTGCAATTCTTTCAACTGCATGAAAAATAAGTGCAACAGGGGGTGATTTTCTATCTTATTAGTATCATTACAGACTGTTCAGAGAACAGAAAAGTAGGCAGGGGAATGGGAAACGGGAAACAAACTTCTTGCTGGATTCCTGGTAAAAAAGATAAATCAGAATAAAGCTCCCATTGAGGTTCTGAAAGAGAAAAACCTTTTTGTTATGAGTGTAGACACAAATGCACACAGCAGGGCAGGGCTGATATGGCTACTTTAAGACTTTGCTGCATGGAGCCTTTTAATTAAAATCCTTTTAATTAAATTGTCCTTGGCAGTCATGCTGCCATATCATTGTTTGGCACTGCTGTTTGTCTCCCCTGCCTGTCACATTTAAATATTACAGATGAACAATGGCACAAAGAACTGCCGAGTTCTTGGACTTCATGCACAAATACGTTTTAGAACACACACTGTCTTTGTGTGCTTCTTATTAAGGGCTTATTTCATTGTTGCCTATTGAATGTATTATATGTAAATGCTTCCAGAACTAGTGTACAGGCAGCAGATTGGAAAATAATGAGGTAAATTTAAATCATCTAAAGAAGAGCAATAAAGACTCCCTAGTTGTGTTTTTATTTTTATTTTGGCTGAACAACACCAGCACAACCTGAACATGTTGTAGTTTTCTTTCTTTCTATTTTTCATATAATTTGCATAACTAAATGACTTAAAAAAGACACAGAATTACCAAAAAAGACACAAAATGACCAAAAAAAGACACAAAATTACTAAAAAAAAGACACAAATTATTTTAAAAAGACATAAAATGACACAAAAAAGGCACTGAATTGCCAAAAAAGACACAAAATTATTTTTAAAAAGGCACAAAATGACACAAAAAAGACACAAAATTACCAAAAAAGACACAAAATTACTAAAAAAGACACAAAATTATTTTAAAACGACATAGAATGACACAAAAAGACACAAAATGACCAAAAAAGACACAAAATTACTAAAAAAAAAGGCACACAATTATTTTAAAAAGACACAAAATTACCAAAAAAGACACAAAATTATTTAAAAAAGACAAAATTATAAAAAAGACACAAAATTACAGAAAAAAACTAACTAAAAAAGGCACAGAATTATAAAAAAAAGACACAAAATGATTTTAAAAAGACACAAAATGACCAAAAAAAAGACACAAAATTACTAAAAAAGACACAAAATTACCAAAAAAGACAAACAATTATTAAAAAAAAGACTAAATTATTCAAAAAACTAGTGGACAGGCAACAGATTGGAAAATAATTAGCTAAAATTAAATCATCTAAAGAAGAGCAATAAAGTGTGTTTTTTTTATTTTGGCTGTACAACACCAGCACAACCTGAACGTGTTGTAGCTTTCTTTCTTTCTTTCTTTTCTGCACATTTTGCATATAATTTGCACTCTGCACATTCTTCCCTTAATTTGCACTAAGTTGTATAAAGTATATTGTATATTGTTAAATGTCTTTTTCTTAGATTGTTTATTTTTTTATCTTTATCTTAAAGGGGAATAATTTTGTGTGCAATTTTTGTGGTCGGCTGTAACAAAGAAATGTCCCCGCTGTGGGATTAATAAAGTCTAATCTAATCTAATCTAATCTAATCTAGGTGAAGTGATATTCTCTGACATCATTGAACCCCTCCCTCCTCTCGTTCTGTTTAGAACCAATACGGGTACCAGGACGCCAGTTTCAGCATGGAGGACATGCTGGCCACGCTCCCCAGAGTGGTCTCTGTTCCCCCCGTGTCTGGGAGCTGCCTCCCTCCCCAGGACCTGTCCTCAGGGGGGGGGATCGGTGGGGGGTTCGGCCGCGGTAACCAGGACGACCCTCGCTGCAACGGGACCCTGAGGAAGAAGGCGTCCCCGAGGACCGGTCCCCTCACCGCAGGACAAGGTAGACAGAGTGTTTCCCCAAAGTTTAAGAAACTGAGGAGAATATCAAAATGTGTGTTTGTGCGTGCGTGCGTGCGTGCCCTAAGTCAATTCAGCAGGTGAGTGTGTGTGTGTGTGTGTGTGTTAGTTTGTATGTGTTAGTTTGTGTGCGTGTGTTAGTTTGTGTGTGTTAGTTTGTGTGTCTGTGTGTGTGTGTGTGTGTGTGTGTGTGTGTGTGTGTGTGTGTGTGTGTGTGTGTGTGTGTGTGTTAGTTTGTGTGTGTGTGTGCGTGTGTTACTTTGTGTTTGTATGTGTGTGTGTGCGCGTGCGCGCGCAATTGTGTATATGAGTGTGTGTGTGTGTGTTAATTTGTACGTGTTAGTTTGTGTGTGTTTGTTTGTGTACGTGTGTTACTTTATGTGTGTTAGTTTGTGTGTGTGTGTGTGCGTGCATGAGTGTGTGTATGTGTGTGTGTTTGTGTGTGTGTGTGTGCATGAGTGTGTGTGTGCGTGCGTGCATGCGTGTCCCAAATCAAACCAGCAGGTGAGCAGAAGACAATGTGTGTGTGTGTGTGTGTGTGTGTGTGTTAGTTAGTTTGTGTGTGTGTGCGTGCGTGTGTGTGTATTTGCATGTGTGTGTGTGTGTGTGTGTGTGTCTTAAATCAAAGCAGCAGGTGAGCAGAAAACAGTGTGTGTGTGTGTGTGTGTGTGTGTGTCTTAAATCATTAAATCAAGGCAGCAGGTGAGCAGAAGACAATGCATGTGTGTATGTGTTACTTTGTGTGTGTGTGTGACTCTAATGGATCTATAAAACCAAGACAAGACATCAGTTCAATTAGCTGTTAAAAATGTTTCTCACAGATTTAATGGACAGCTCAGAGTTTTAGTATGCCTTGTGAATTTCAGACATTTCACTAAAGTTTAGTTGATATTTCTGGGCTCAGACATAATTTGCAGGCAGTTTTATCAGCTGTAATCCATCGGCACAAAAACCACCGATTAGTTTTAACATCTACAAATTAAGTTCCTCTTTAACATGCAAAACACTCATTTAAACAGTGTTATGTTTCATCTTATCTTTTATATTTCCTGTGCCTCTAACTTCACATTTTAACCAAAAAACATTTCAGTCCATTTTCTTTTACTCATTGCATTTCAATTAATTGTTTTTTGTTTGTTTGTTTTGATGGTTTTGCATAAAATTATAAATACATTATGGACCCAGATGTGGTTTTAACGTATTATGTCAAACCCCATAAACTAAAAAAAAACAATCACTTACAACAGGGGTCTCAAACTACTGGAGGCAGCATCAAAATGACCAAAAGAAGACACAAAATCACTGAAAAAAGATACAAAATGTCAGGAAGAAAACTAAATTACTTTAAAAAAGACACATAATTACCAAAAAAAGACACAAAATTATTTTAAAAAAGACACAAAATGACCCAAAAAAGACACAAAATTACCCAAAATAGACACAAAATTACCAAAAAAGACACAAAATTATTTTAAAAGAGACACAAAATTACCCAAAATAGACACAAAATTACCAAAAAAGAGACAAAAAATATTTTAAAAGAGACACAAAATTACCAAAACAAGACACAAAATTACGAAAAAAGACACAAAATGACAAAAAAAAAAGTCATTACTTAAAAAAAGACACAAAATTACCAAAAAAGACACAAAATTACTAAAAAAGTCACACAATTATTTTTAAAAAGACACAAAATTACCAAAAAAAGGCACAAAATGACAGAAAAAAAAAACAACTTACTTAAAAAAGAAACAAAATTACCAAAAAAGACACAGAATTACCAAAAAAGAAACAAAATTACCAAAAAAGACACAGAATTACCAAAATAAGACAAAAAATGACTTTAAAAAAAAAAGACACAAAATTATTTAAAAAAAGTCAAAATTAGCAAAAAAAGTAAACAAAACTACCAAAAAAAGTAAATAAAGGGACCTTCCACACACAACACGGTAAAGTGCCATTCATATAAAACTCACATTAAACTTTCATATCAAGGTGGGGGCCACAAAATATCACCACGAGGGCCACAATTGGCCCGTGGGCCGCGAGTTTGAGACCCCTGACTTACACCATAGCTCTTTTCTACATGTCCAGTGATTATTCCAACACATTTAATCACTGAAATACATCCAGTGAATCATTATTTGTGCAGTAACTCATCAATGAAAACTCTTCTTCTACTGAACTTCTCTGCTGTCTCCTCATCGGTATGTCGCCGTGACGACGGATCAGTCACCAGGAGAGGATTTGGGAGATCAGCACCAAAGGCTGAGCTGGTTTCTAGCAGCTGTCTGGAAAACTGAACCACATATTAGATCTGTGAGACAACAGCAGCAGCGCTGGTTTCTAGAGCTGTTGAGCCTCACTGCAACATTCTCAGGCCCTTAATTGTCTCCTTAGCAGATCTGTCTGGGTGGAAACAGGAGAAATCAAGCCTTTAGTAAGCTTTAGAAATGAATTGGCCACTGTAAAAAAAGTAAAAATCCTGTTGTTTTTACAGTAAAAAAACGGCAGCTGTGACACAAATTCACACAAAAAAACACACAAATTGGCCAAAAAAGACACAAAATGAACAAAAAAGACACAAACTTACCAAAAAATATATGTTAAAATGACCACTTAAAAGACACAAATTGACAAAAAAAGACAAAATGACCAAAAAAGACATAAAATGATCATCAAAGACACAAAATTACCAAAAATATATGAAAAAAATGGTCACTTAGAAGACACAAATTGACAAAAATAAGACACAAATTGACCAAAAACAACCAAAACACAAATTTACAAAAAAAAAAAAGACATAAAATGTCCATTAAAAAAGACACAAATTGACATTAAAAGAAACAAAATGGCAATTTTGTCCTATTTTGAATCCTTTTCATCCTGCCTGTATACACCACCAAAAATGTTTAAATGCCATGTTGGTATATTTTTTTTCAGCACAACCTCACCTATATGACCTGATAATAACAGTATTTTATTTGTGTCTTGTGTGTTTATCGTAACAATATTGGTAATTTTGTGTCTTCTTCTGTGTTTTTTGGTCATATTTTGTCCTCATTTGTTTCTTTTTTTGTCATTTTGTGTCTTTTTTTTGTCATTTTGTGTCTTTTTTTAGTCATTTTGTGTCTTTTTTTGGTCATTTTGTGTCTTTTTTGGTCATGTTGTGTCTTTTTTTGTCATTTTGTGTCTTTTTTTTTGTCATTTTGTGTCTTTTTTTAGTCATTTTATGTATTTTTTTGGTCTTTTTTAGTCCTTTAGTCCAATATAAAATGTGATTTTGAATCTTTTTTTACTTTCAAAACACTATCATGGTTTATCATCATATTGGTATATCATCATCAAACTGAAACTGGCCTCATGGAGTTTACAGCCAGAACTTTAGAGGTAAATTTACAGTAGGGCTCCACGCTGCTTTGTTTTCTAGTCTGGATGGAGGCAACAAGTCTGGATTATTTGGAGCTTTTGGAGCTCCACAGGGTTAAAAAAAAACAACAGCACCCAAGAATGGATGTTATTTAAAGTTCTAACTATGTTTCTTGCTTCCTTCCTGTTGTTTTTTTCTTTAAGGTGGAGTGGAGGACAGTAACGGACAGCGTTACAGCGCCGACCCCACCGGTCTGTTGGCAGAACGAGGAGCGAAAGGAGAAAAGGAGCAGGACGGCTACATGACTGCCAAGAGAGACAAGAATAACTCAGGTTACTGTCACAGTTTTAGGAACTTTTCACTTTGACTTTAAAGTTTAACAGATGTTCGACTGGAGGACAATAGAATTACTGGGGTTGTCCATTTATTAAAGCATTTCATCACAGTTCATGGCATGATTTTCCATAGTTTAGAGCAAAGAAATGAAAAAGAAAAAATTTTTATTTGTTCAAAATGTACATTAAAAAGACGTTTCATGCATTTAACACAATTCATAACACAGTAGTTAGAGCACTGGAAGATAAGGTGTTTAGTCTAAAAACCAGATAAAACAGTAAATCTGAGGGAAATGATCTTGCTGCATGGACAGATAATTTACCTTGACAAGATTTATTAAATTAAGATTATTAAATCTAGAAATAAGCATGTTGAACGCTTAAAATAAGAAATTAACTCTTAAAACAAGATAAATTAAAGCTGCCAGCAGCGATGAACTGGAGTTATTTCTTATATTACACACAATACACACATTGACTAAAAAAAGACACAAAATGACCAAAAATAGATGTAAAAATGACTACTTAAAAGACACAAAATGACCAAAAAAGACATATAATGACCATTAAAAAGACACAAATTGACAAAAAAAGACACAAATTGACCAAAAAAGACACAAAATGACCAAAAAAGACATATAATTACCATTAAAAAGACACAAAATGACCAAAAAAAGACACAAAATGACCAAAAAAGACACAAAATTACCCAAAAAAAGACACAAGATGACCAAAAAAAGACACAAAATGAACAAAAAGACACAAAATGACCAGAAAAGACACAAAATTGATTAATAAAAGACACAAAATGACCAGAAAAGACACAAAATGACCAGAAAAGACATATAATGACTTTAAAAAGACACAAATTGACATTGAATGACCAAAAAAGACACAAACTGACCAAAAATAGATTTAAAAATGACCACTTTAAAGACACAATGATCAAATTAATTTCTTATTTTAACCATTCAACATGCTTATTTCTAGATTTAACAATCTTAATTTAATAAATCTTGTCAAGGTAAATTATCTGTCCATGCAGCAAGATCATTTCCCTCAGATTTACTGTTTTTATCTGGTTTTTAGACTAAACACCTTTTTTTGCAGTGAGGGCAAAGCAAACACAGTGTAGAAGTGAAGTTCTATATCCAGCGACTGTTTGAACAGCTGGTCAGAATAACGCGCTGTCACCCAAAGGTTCCTGTGGTTGCTGAGTGAAGTCTCCGGTGAGTTTCTCCTGATTGTTGGTGGTTATTTCACACAGACGCTCGTCCTCCACACTGTCAGTTGGTGGTGCAGCAGGCTACATGTGTTGGGGCTGTCTTCATTAGCTCTGTGCATGGCTAGCAGATGCTATCTGAGACTAGATGCACTCCAGTTGTTACTCAGTTCACAAAAACAGGAACCGCAAATAACTTTTGGTCCACTGACCGCCTGCAGGGCTTTGAAGCAGAACTTCAGAAAACCGTTTTTCTTGATCCTTTGCTTTCTAGTTGCATCCCTCTTTGGGCAAAGGGTTGTCGAAACCAGTTTGCATTGGCGTTATTGAATTAACTTTGAGAGACCTACCATGCACGTTGAGGTATTGTCCACTAACCCAAAGGCCAATGAAATGCATCTACACTGCAAAAACTGGGTGTGTGAAAACTAAATAAAACAGTAAATCTGAGGGAAATGATCTTGCTGCATGGACAGATAATTTACCTTGACAAAGTTTATTATATTAAGATTATTAAATCTAGAAATAAGCATGTTGAACTCTTAAAACAAGATAAATTAAAGCTGCCAGCAGTGATGAACTGGCCCGAGCAGAGTGACCTGATGATTATTTGATTCTTACCAAGATAAAAAAAAACTTTGACAGACACAAATTGACCAAAAAAGATGCAAAATGATCAAAAAAGACACAAAATTACTAAAAATATATGTTAAAATGACTAAAAAAGGACACAAATTGACCAAAAAAGACACAAAATGATCAAAAAAGACACAAAATTACCAAAAATATATGTTAAAATGACTAAAAAAGGACACAAATTGACCAAAAAAGACACAAAATTATCAAAAAAGACACAAACTGACCCAAAACAGATGTAAAAATGACCACTTAAAAGACAAAAATTGACCAAAAAAGACACAAAATAACTAAAAAAGACACAAAATGAACAAAAAAAGACGTATAATGACCATTATAAAGACACAAAATGAACAAAAAAGACACAAGCTGACCACAAATAGATGTAAAAATTACCACTAAAAAGACACAATGATCAAATTAACTCTCAAAACAAGATCAATTAAAGCTGTAAGCAGTTAATTTCTTATTTCAAGTGTTCAACATGGTTATTTCTAGATTTAACAATCCTAATTCAAGAAATCTTGTCAAGGTAAATTATCTGTCCATGCAGCAAGATCATTTCCCTCAGATTTACTGTTTGATCTGGTTTTTAAACACCCCAGTGTACTTTTGCAGTGTCCTGTGAGCATTTCTGACCCTTTTTTTCATGCATCTTTTTCTCCAGACTATCTCAACCCGGTGGAGGAAAACCCCTTCGTCACGCGCCGTAGGAACGGCGACGCCCACGCCGTGATCGACGGAGCGAGCTGCCACACCCTGCACATGTCCGGAGCTGCCGCCGCCGCCATCGCCGCCCCCACGAGCCAGTCCATCCTCGGGGACGACGAGTACATCAACGAGCCTCTGTACCTGAACACCTTCCTCAACCCCGGGGACAAGAACGGGCTGGCCGGCGCCGTCTCCATCTCCTCCGCCGCCCAATCAGTATCGCAGACGGTCAACCCGTCCGCATCCAGCCACGCCGTCTCCGTCTCCTCCTCCTCCGGGTACGCCGTCCCCCCCGGCCACCTCCCGCACCCGTCGTACCCGTCACACACCCTGCACCCGGGGCATTCAGGACACGCTCTGCACTCGGGCATCACCAGCAGCACCATCATGTTCGATAAGAAAGGCAAGAAGGCCACTTTTGACAATCCTGAGTACTGGCAGCACAGCCTGCCGCCCAAGTCCTCGCTGCTGCACAACCCGGAGTACCTGCAGGACTGCAGCACGCGCTTCTTCTACCGGCAGAACGGACGCATTCGCCCCGCCGTGGCCGAGAACCAGGAGTATTTGTCCGAGGCGGCCATGAAAGCCGGAAACGTGCTCCCACCCCCTCCATACAGACAGAGGAACACTGTAGTGTAGTGAGCAACCTGTAGCACAACGGAGGGATCAGGGTGGAGATACATGGATGCTGAAGGAACAGTCCGGTAGAAGAGCCTGATAATGTAATAAATTCCCGATAATGTAATAAGCCCGATGATGTAATGAGAATCTGCACTTGAGTCCATTGAAAGTGTGATAAAACCTGATGATGTAATAACTTCCCGATAATGTAATAAAGTGCATTTCCCAATAATGTAATACACTTTTTTTTTTACCAATAATGTAATAAAGTATAACATTAATGGGAGGTTATTACATTATCAGGTTTTATTACATTTTTACATTGGGAATTTATTACATTATCAGGTTCTACAACAGTCCTGTAGAACCTGATAATGTAATGAATTCCCGATAATGTAATAAAACTCTGCACTTGAGTCCATTGAAAATGGAATAAAACCTGATGATGTAATAATTTTCCGATAATGTAATAAAGTGCATTTCTCAATAACGTAATACACTTTTTTTTTCCAATAATGTAATAAAGTATAACATTAATGGGAGGTTATTACATTATCAGGTTTTATTACATTTTTACATCAGGAATTTATTACATTATCAGGTTCTACAACAGTCCCGTAGAACCTGATAATGTAATAAATTCCCGATAATGTAATAAAAATCTGCACTTGAGTCCATTAAAAGTGTAATAAAACCTGATGATGTAAGAACTTCCCGATAATGTTATGAAATTCATTTTCCCAATAATGTAAAACACTTTTTTTTTTTTTTTTTACCAATAATGTAATAAAGTATAACATTAATGGGAGGTTATTACATTATCAGGTTTTATTACATTTTCAATGGACTCAAGTGCAGATTTGTATTACATTATCGAGAATGTCCATTGAAAATGGAATAAAACCTGATAATGCAATAACTTCCCGATCATGTAATAAATGCATTTTCCCAATAATGTAATACACTTTTTTTTTTACCAATTATGTAATAAAGTATAACATTAATGGGAGGTTTTTGATCAAATCAAAGATGGCGGAAAATCCAATATGGCCGAAAAACCCCATTGAGGATGCATTGAGCTCGGATTGGCCCAAGGGTTCCAGTGATAGCTCGATAATGTAATAAAGTGCATTTTTCCAATAATGTAATTCACTTTTTTTTTTTACCAATAATGTAATAAAGTATAACATTAAAGGGAGGTTATTACATTATCAGGTTAGCCTTCATTTCGCAAGTCCTGATAATGTAATAATTCCCCAATATTGTAATAATTTAACAGCAGACCACCCATTACTTGGGTTCAAGTGGTGATACTGTGTATCAACTCTAGCTCAAGAGCTCTAGCGCCACCAACAGGTCAAAGTTGAATGTTTATTAACTTTTGACCCGTTTTTCACAAAGGATGTATCACTGGAACCCTTGGCATCCTCAATGGGGTTTTTCGGCCATATTGGATTTTCCGCCATCTTTGATTTGATCAAAAACCTTCCTTTAATGTTATACTTTATTACATTATTGGTAAAAAAAAAAAGTGTATTACATTATTGGGAAATGCACTTTATTACATTATTGGGAAGTTATTACATTATCAGGTTTATTACATTTTCAATGGACTCAAGTGCAGATTTTTATTACATTATCGGGAATTTATTACATTATCAGGTTCTACAAGTCCTCTTGTTTCCACGCGGTACTTCTCAACCTGGGTTCTCCCTGAACACGTGTCTCTGTTCTGTCTGATTGCAAGTCTTTTAGTCTCACTTTAAGGTTCTGCCTTTTCTCGGCAGGACTACAATAACAGTCTCACTTGACATTCAAACTCTCTTTTATAGCTCCATCCTTGGCCATGAAAAAAGCAAGTTTAATTTTTTTTTTTTTGAGGTCGGTTCTATTCTCGAGCACACTGTCCTAAGTATCAGAAAGGCACAACACAAAGAAAGAAATAAGGAGAAATAAGAGGAAGTTAGCCCAAAGAGAGGATTATCGCCATTATGTTACATGCTTTTCTTCACACACTAATCACTTCCACTTTCCATGTGCTTTTAACACATTTTCCACCCAGATGTACACATTGCAGCATGCACACGAAGCTAATGCTCGTGTGCAATTTATCATGACACATGCACACACTGCAACTTATTTGTTTCTTACCAAGATGATAAAAAAACGTGTTGGATAATTGATTTTGTTTTAAGAGTTAATTTCTTATTTTAAGCGTTCCAACATGCTTATTTCTAGATTTAATCATCTCAATTCAAGAAATCTTGTCAAGGTAAATTATCTGTCCATGCAGCAAGATCATTTCCCTCAGATTTACTGTTTTTATCTTGTTTTTACACACTATTTTTTTTGCAGTGCATGCAGTCGTGTCGTGACTTACCAGTCGTGCTGCAGAGCCCAGATGTGTCTTTGCATGTCTGCACACACGCTTCTCTGACTTTAACATGTTGCTGCACCAGTAATGGCATTCAAACATTTATCACACACAGCTCCTATCATACCTAAAACATGTTAACATGCCTGCAGCCTCGACAAACCAATAATATCCATGCATTAATTCATAAATAAAACACAGGCACACTGGCAGATAAGCTGGCTGCCACTTGGAATATATTCTGCAGGAGTAGCTCCATTGACCTTGTTGGAAGACGGAGCGTGCCGATAATGGCGTCGGTGTGTCGGTGTTGCAGCAGAGAAAGAAAAGGGTCACCAGGAAAGTAAATGTCACCGCAGTTTTATGGAAAGCTGCGATATCACACAGTACCTGGTGGAAAGCACCGGGCAGATTATTGGCCTGGCTAGGGTGGGATTTAACCCTTAATAGGACACTCATTGAAATACTTGCAAATTCCAGATTTCAACCCTAGAGAATATTGGAGGATATTACATACAGCCAGAATGTGTAAAAAAAACATACGGACCCGGGGGAGGGGGGTAATATTTTGAGAAATAAATTTATGAGATTAAAGTGGCAAATCTACGAGAAAAACAGGTGCAGGTTTATGAGATTTAAAGTGGCAAATCTGTGCGAAAAAAGTTGCAGATTTACGAGAAAAAAAGTGGAAAAAAAAGCAACTTTATTCTTGCAGATTCACCACTTTAAATCTCATAAATCTGCAATTTTTTTTCTCATAGATTTGCCACTTTAATCTTGTAAACTTTTTTCTCAAAATATTACCCCCCTCCCCCGGGTCTGTATGTTTATTTACACAGGGTAATATTTTGAGAAATAAATTTACTATATTAAAGTGGCAAATCTACGAGAAAAAACGCCCCAGATTTATGAGATTTAAAGTGGTGAATCTGCAAGAAAAAAGTCGCTTTTTTTTCACTTTTTTCTCGTAAATCTGTGACTTTTTTCACACTGATTCACCACTTTAAATCTCTTAAATCTGCAACTTTTTTCCCTTGTAGATTTGCCACTTTAATCTAGTAAATTTGCAACTTTTTTCTCGAAATATTACCTGAAGTTACCAAATATAGTTCTTCATCCGATAAAGGGTTAAAAGGTTGATCGCTCCGTAGACGACCCTTAGCTTCCCACGTTCTTCTCCTTCCACCTTCATCCACAACAAGCTGCTCCCACTTCAATATTACCTTCATAAAATCATTGTAAGCAACAACGTGAGCGACATAACCTGCAGTAGAAGGAATAATGTTTCTGAGGATGTGGTGCTTGGGAATGGACAGATGATTTAACAGGGAAAAAAGGAGTGGTGATGGTGCATAAAAAGGGAAAAATATGATCCAACAAGTGTGGATCAGATCATTTTTTTTGTTTAGTTTTTGGGGCATCAGGGATGTGTTTACTGTGTCACCTTGTCTTACACTTACTCTCACACAAACAGCAGTGACACCCGGCCACGAAAGAGCACTGTGGTTGTGGCGAAGGGGCGGCTAACCCTGCAGAGCTGTAAATAAGCCAATTACACGTCATTACCCGACAGATACAGCGCCGGAGAAAAAAGTCTCCGTGGACCGAGCTGTGACTGGATCAAAAGACGAGGATAAAAGTTTCTTTTCCTTTACAGCTCTCTGTGCTCACCCTATTGTACGTCATAAAAACAGAAAATTAACTCTGACCCCCGAAGTCACGGCTGCAGGGCGGAGCTCCGTCTCTGAGGAGGAACCGGAGGAGAGACGAACTGTCCAAACTGTCTAAAGAAGCCTCCTCCTCCTCCTCCTCCTCCTCCTCCTCCTGCAACATTTTTACCATGGAGCACAGAGAGAAAACGGGACGCTCTTTCTCTCTTTTCTATTGCTGTTTGACATTAATGGTGAGACATTATAAGTGATCACTGAACCCACTGATGGCTAGCTTTCTGTGCTCGTACAATACTGCCAGATGCCACAGTAAACTCTGATGGAGACCACGAGCATCTGTCCACAAATGACTTTGAAGCCTAATTCAGGCTGGGGTTGATCATTTAATAGCACTTAATGCTCCGACACAGCCAAATGACTTTGCTGTTATTTCTCGCTCTAAGCGGCGATTCATCCATTTTTTTTTCATCGTGTTGCAACTATAATTTACGTCAAGACACCGAGGCCTCATATTATCTGTTTCATCAGGCATTTTACTAACAAGGGAGCATCCTCATTCTCTCAAGAACATCATGGTAGTAATATGTTGGGTTGGTGCAACATCCGGGGACAGAAATGCTTCATTTTCTCACTAGGATTTACCCAAATATTCATTATTTTAGACTACAGACACTGCTGACCATATTTGATTTATAGGATTTTTTGCAATTGTACCTTGATTGTTTAGGTATTTAATGGGTTAAAGGGGTACTCCAGCAGTTTAGCATTGCACTTCCATAAAGTTGGACAAGAGACAGTTTAAAAATTGATTAGTTAAAATTGGAGGACCAATAATCCCATAATGCAACTGAATTAAACTCAATGCAGCTCAGTTCATGTGACTATTTCTACCTCTTAAAACCCCACATATCCAGTTTGTTTGCAGGCACTTTGTTAAAGAGTCTCAAGCCCAAGCAAAGATAACCCTAATGACATCATCAGTGACATCACTCGGGGTATTTTCTTACCTGTCCTCGCCCGAATGTGGAGCCATCTACAGGTGCATCTCAATAAATTAGAATATCAAAGAAAAGTTTATTTCAGTGATTCAATTCAAAAAGTGTAAAGATATAGATCCATAACACACAGAATGAAACATTTCATGTCTTCATTTATTTAATTTCTTCTGATTATAATGATTATGGCATACATTTAATGAAGACCTAAAATTCAATGTCTCAAAAAAAATGTAATATTACAAAAGACCAATTTTAAAAAGTATGTTTAATATGAAAATGTTGGCCTCTGAAAAGTATGTCCATCTATATGACTCAATACTTGGTTGAAGATGTTTGACTTGAACTACTGGAAATTGACTTTTCCATCATATTCTCATTTATTGAGATGCACCTGTATTTAAGATAACTGCTCATTTCTCTCCAAAAACCTAAATAATTGCTAAAAGAGATCGCCAGAGAGCTAAAAAAAAATAATTTAAAAAAATGAAATCTGGTAACATATCATGGCAACAGAGCAGCCTTCTCGGCTATATTCCATATATATTCCTTCTCGGTCATTTCCATTAAATAGCATTATAAAACATGTGTTTTCTGCTTAAGAGGTACAAACACAGGAAGATAGCAATTAGGCTAATCAGCCGTCTCTGAAGTGGTCACATCCCCTGATGTTGAGTGCACAGCTGTTTGCTTTAACATGACAGAGAAGTGATTCAGTGTGGACAGAGATCGACCAATGTGATGCAAAACAATAGTGGAATGCTCTCTTGCTGTTCAGACTTTAAAAATCCTCCTCAGCTACAGACATGATGCAGCTGTTTCCTTTATAGGCTGAGTAGCACAGAGCAGTGAACTGAACTTTATGTGTTAAATTGTTGGAGTGCCCCTTTAACCAAAAAACAAGCATTTGTACACAGTTTCTCAATTGACTTTCCAGGAAATGTACGACATCATGATATATAGTGGTATTATTAATAGCCTAATATGAATCTATAGCAGGGATGGGCAACTTAAATGCTGCAGGGGGCCACAATTTTTCATTGACACTATTGACACTTAAGTAGATATGATGAAACTGCAATTTTAAGCAGTAAGCTTAAGCCAATAAAAAATAACGATTTACTGTGATTTATTTTGTTTTCAGTACAAGAACAGCAGACCAACATTAATTTCAAGAAGTAATTTTGTGCATTTTTACACTACACTTTTAAGATTTCATGCTCAAATGCATGTACACTGCAAAAAAGCCAACTTGTATTTTTTGGCCTAAAACAGTGATTTAAGTTGGTAAAACTTGGAAACATAAATTATTGATATTTAGGGCAATAATGTAAGTTAGCACAACAAAGGAAGCCAGTTGTCTGCTCAAAAACAAGTTGGTGAGTTGTTGTTACTTATATCTTTAAGTTGGGGTTCACAACAAGGGACAATAGTTCTGCTAACTCTTATTTCTTTGTTGGGAAATGCAGAAAGCCAACTTTCCGAGTTGCACTTGAAGTCTCATTGTGGCTGTTGTTGCTGCCTCCAATTGGAGTCCACACAGAAATTACAAAAATCTGAATTCAGAGTTGAGCAAACTCAAAAGCAAAACTCAAAATATTTAGTTTAATTGTCCAACTTAAAATTTTATCGAAGCTTGTTGCCTTGACATTTTTTTGCAGTGTACTTGTACTGAGGGTGCGGCCCGTATGTGGCCCCCGGGCCTCCTGTTGCCCATCCCTGCTCTATACATACCTTAATTTGAGATTTCTTCCACATTGCCCACTCTGACTAACAGGTATAATATAACATCGTGAATCTGAAGACCGACTAACGCCTGTGCATGTCTCACTGCTGACAAACCAACACACAACCACTGTTACACAACCTTGTGCCTCCACATTTAAAAACAAAAGGCAGAGCAGAGATTTAGAGAGCAGAGCTGCTGATCTACTGTCCACAACACAGATGTTGCCCTGGCGCAGTGTTTTCTCCCCCTCTCAGGTTTTATGTCGAACAATAACGGTCCAGTTGAGCTCCAGCTGAGGCACAAGTTGCCACATGATAGAGAGACATCAAACCTACTGAAATAAAAACATAATGGAGATAGATTGGTGTCGTAATACCACAGTAGACACACACACTGGTGAAATCTGCAACTGAGAAATGTGAATTTTATATCATAGGCCAGGGTTTAACCCATAAGAACCAATGGTGACATGCATGTAACACTTTAAATGTTCTATAATTCCCCATATTCAGCTTTATGCTTCCCATAAACTCATTAAATCCCTTAGAAAGACTGTTTGACTGTGATAAGAAGTGACTTCTCCAAAATATGGCTGTGACTGGAAAAAGTAGATAATTTCAAAAAGCTTATTTTTTGTTTCTAGGCTAAGTTTAAACCCATTTAACAATTCTATATTCACAATTTTGACCATATTTCCTGCACAAACTTGAACTTAATATAAAACAAGTAACAAAAAGTAACAAGTAACAAAAAATATCGGGCTTTAAACCTAAAAATAAATTTAAAAAACCTGATGTATTTGTCACAATAACAAAAATGCTAAAAGACCACTCGATTATTTTCACTGTTTAAATTATTTTAAATCAATACATATGTTTTGCTGTTCAATTTAAAGTACATTTGACCAAATATAAACAAAAAATAATCCTATCTTATCCTGTCACAATTTTGATAAATGTTGCGGAGATGCAAACAAAAGGGCACATTTGTGTTTCTGTAAGAAGAAAAGGTGTCTAGTTTATTTATTTTAAAATAAGAAATATCCATCCATTTTCCTCCGCTTATCCAGGGCCAGGTCGCTGGGGCAACATAAATTCCATAAACACCAAATTTAACGTATATGTCACATCACAGATCTTTTTTTTAGCATTTAGAGGTATTATTTTTCTTAAAAAAACATCAAAAATGTGTTCTATGTGATCCACTTGGTCTGTGGTATATCCCCCATAATTTAAATAAATTAGATAAATAGATCTGGGTTCTTATGGGTTAAATGGCCAGTCTTGTAGTCGACACTGTGTTGAGTATCACTGACATTGCTCTCACCTGATTTTGCTGTTAGATCTGTTCTGTTAAACTTCCTGAGATCTTCACTGTTCTGCTGAGTTTGACCTTATTTATACTTTCTTTATGTAAATGCAAGCATCCTCTTCTCTGTTTTTAGCCTTGAAAGTTGGTTATGTAAGCCTATTTTTACCATCACCCCATAAGGTATTAGCTGTAGTGCTTGTAGACTACTGTATGGCCGTGTGTTTAAGTGCAATGACAGCAGTGGAGAGTCACCCAAAGGCTTGGTAATGGATCTCAATGGAAAAATAAAGCCAATCTTCTGGAGGAGAAAACCTGCTGGTGCTCTCAGCCAGCAGCGAGCATCGCAAGGGGCTTTTAGCTTTTTTTGAATGCTAATTCATCCACTTTCCCCTTGTTGTTCTGTGGGGAAATCATGTTAGCCAACATCTCACCTGGTGCACCAGCTGAGAAAGCGTGAACGACAGGCAATAGGTTGTAATCCTGCAGCAGGGTTAAAACTAACGTATTAGCATTCCAGAAATGTTACCCGGCCAATGCATCAATGTTACAAAAGCTAGCAGGGGAGAAGGTGCAGGTGCACTGTAACTGGCAGAGGAGCCCCGAGTAGATTGCCATTCTTTCTTTGTCCTCAGAGGTGACTATTGAATTGTATGTAGCAAACACTGTTCTGCAGCCGGAGCAGTGACAACCGAAAAGCAGCTATGTGTGGAGTGAATATGAACAAAAACAACCTGGGAAAGGAAACGTGTTCATGGTCAGATGCTAACATCATGTGAAAAGATAAATATGTTGTGTGTGGAGGTAAGCCTCATAGGTACGATAGTTATTTAAAGGAGCACAATACAATAACTCCCTTTCAGTACTGACTCCTCAACAGTAAACCGGCCTTATAGTAACAGTTCTATTTATTTTGTGCATCTACCTTTTGTTTTGGGATTTAATGTACTTTAAACAAATGTTTTTATGAGTATTGTAAATGGTGTTGTTTTTACTCTCGTTTTTGCTCTTCAGGGTGTCATTGTGGCAACAGAGGGTTTTTTTTAATGCATTTTAAAAGGCTTCATCATCTTAAGTCTATCATGTTTTTCTACTCAACTATGAAGCAATTACCAGCTTTGTCCCAACTCAGGGGCTGAATGGAAGCCCAGGCGGAGAGTGCACATCGTTGAAAAATGAGAATTGATTAACAAAAAGCAAATCTAAAGATGTGTTCAGGTGCTCCTCGTCAGCTCATTAAGCTTCTGCAAGTGACTCACCAAGCAGCTGCCCCAATAGTTTACTTATACTAGGACATGTCCAGGCTGCAAATAAGAACAAACAGTGGAGTTTATAGAGCTGCAGGTGTCACGTGACCTGTTTTGATTACACCGCCATGTTGGCAGGAAAGTGAGAGAAAAGATTAATAATAATATGAATAATAATAAACCACATTTTTATAAACTTTATCCATCCATCCATTTTCCTCCGCTTATCCGGGGCCGGGTCGCGGGGGCAGCCACCCTAAATAACTCTACTGTTGAGAAAGCTACAAAATGCCCCAAAAAATATCTTTAAAAAAAAATATCGGTAACACTTTACAATAACCATCATTTATAAATGGTAAACAGATAGTTTATTAATGTTTAATCATCATTTTTATAAACCGTATATAGACCATTTAGAATGTTAAATACATCATTTATTAATGTTTAACTAACTACATCATTTATAAATGACAAATAGATGGTATATTAATTTAAGTTTAAAGTGACTTTACCATTAACAAACAATTAAATTATAACTAATAGTTCATTAATAGTTTTAGTTGCACTCATTTTAACATTTTAAACACCATATTAAGTATGTTAATGATTTTCAAATGATTCATATACCTTTAAGAAATTGGTTGAAAACATTTAAAGATTAAATTTGTATATAGCACTTTGTAAATAGTTAATAATTGGTCTATAAACCTTCTATAAACACTACTTAGTTGGTTATTGTAAAGTGTTACCAAAAAATCCAGAGCTTTGCCTTCCGGCTCAGCTCCTTCTTCACCACAGTGGTCTGGTACAAACTTTGATAAATTAAACATTAATGACCCTTATACTGTCCTCAAGTAATAAAACAGCTGAAACAGACAATGTTCCAGACCTAAAAGAACACAAATTGCTGTGTATTTACGGTGTATTTACAACAGAATCCTACTATATTTTAAAATAATTGTAAAATACTGTTAAATATTCATCCCTCACATGTAAATTAACAGTTAAATCAGTCAATTAACAATAGATAACTGTGATTTAACAGCATTAAACTTTATTATACTGTTTGAGAAATTACGATAAATGCCCTGTAAAATTACCCCATCACACACCGTTTACCCTACGGTCATATACTGTAATCCAAAATACGATATTATACTGTTAAAATAAATTATAGCACTATGGACTGTAAAAAAACAGTTAAATACTGGCGTCCCTGCTGCCAGTATTTAACTGTTATTTTACAGTGAAATTCGTTACAGTGAACTTCCAAGTCCCTGAATTGTTCTGGCATCCCAATCCACAACAGTTATCTACTGTGTTGACTCATTGGTAAAACTGCCATTTTCCTGCCAATATGGTGGTGTTATGATTAGGAATGATTCTGTGATGCAAACAACTGGAGCTCAATAGGTAGTTAACTTCCAAAAATTAGACCTTGCAGTGGCTTTTTCATTGGTTTAGTCCATGTGATATGATTACTGACCCTTATACTGTCCTCAAGTAATAAAACAGCTGAAAACAGACAATGTTCAAGACCTAAAAGAACTTCTAAGTCCCTGAATTGTTCTGGCATCCCGGTCCACAACAGTTATCTACTGTATTCACTCATTGGTAATACTGCCATTTTCCTGCCAATATGGCGGTGTTATGATTAAGAATGATTCTGATGCAAACAACTGGAGCTCAATACTTGGTTGGTTGGTTGGTTGGTTGGTTGGTTGGTTGGTTGGTTAGTTAGTTAGTTAGTTAGTTAGTTAGTTAGTTAGTTAGTTAGTTAGTTAGTTGGTTGGTTGGTTGGTTGGTTGGTTGGTTAGCTAGTTAGCTAGCTAGTTAGTTAGCTTCTGTTATTTAGACCTTGCAGTGGCTTTTTCATTGGTTTAGTCCATGTGATATGATTAATATCCGGTAAATATGATGATTTACATGCTTTGCAAGTTGGCGAGGATTGCCTGAACACTCTGGTTAAAATCTGACTGGTGCACAGTTAATAGTTGGATCTTGAGGACTGCAAATGTTTGGTCCGCCAAAGCAAAGCAAAGGCCGGCTTCATTTTTTTTTCCTGGGACCTTTTGAAATGGGACAGACCTTGCTGGACCAAGAAATGAGGACTAAGGAGGGTCCAGCCCCTGAACTGGGACACAGCAACTGTATTTATAGAGTGTGCTCTATTTCACTTTTGTAAGCTTGGATTATTCATATCATGGGGACTTTTTCACAGCATTGGCTAAAAAATCAGTCCACCTGTGGTCTAAATGGTCTTACTGTATTGGATAAACATGTTACATTTCACATAACTTCACTATTATTATTATTATTACTCAACTAGAGATAGTTTTGGTCAATGCATCATCAAACAAATCACATTTTTTAAAGGGAAATCATAAAGCAGCTGACAAACACACAATCTACCATTGTAATAGAATCAAACCGGCTGTCATACTCTAATTTTACACTGATTCATATGCGTATATATATTCTACCATACCATGAAAACTGGGGTAGACGACAGCGGTTGAGTAAGCACAGTTTACAATGTATGAATTGATGGTAAAACTGTAAAAATGGAATTAATAAATAATTGTCTTTTAACCAAATGACAAAGACATTCAGTGGGTCACGTGACAGTTTTACCATTGTTAGAAAAACTTAAAAAAATAAATAAAAAGTGGATAGTATTTTTATAGGTAGGTAAAAGGTGGCCAGGTGCATCTGTAAATATGACAATGATGCTTCTTTTTCCAGCTGAAGATATTTTTTTCTTTGTTTTATTTCTCCTTGCATCATTGCTTTTTAAGTGGTCTACTGTACCTTTTATTATTATTTTCTTTGGGGAATATCTTTTCTGTATGTATATAAATATATATACAGTATATATATATATTCTGTAAATGTAATTTGAAGAGTGAACTCTGATTTTAAAAACGCTTGCAGGGTCTCTTGTCACCCCCGCCCCATCATTCCCCCTGTGATTGTGTGATTGTGTTTTCAGCACAACTTGGTGGATTTTGTGTTTTTCGACCTCTGCTCCTGCTCTTGCTCACTTTGTAGGTTTTTATTTTATTTTACTGGGTGTATTATACCTCCACTACCCTCCATATTTCTCTCAGTATTATTCACCTCTTGAGATTTTTTTTTTTAAAGATTTTGTACACTCTTAAAATGCTGTTGCAATACTAATGAATATTCAATATTTCATCCCCTTTTTCTCTCTCAGCCTTTCCTAACCGATGTTATTAATCCACCAGTGTCACTTTACACCTTGTGTTTTAAGGACCTATATATGATATTTCCTTGAGTAGTTTAATTACCATTTGCACTGAGCTCAGTCATTGTTTACTTTCAGATGATATTCAGCTCTTCATCCATTTTTGGGGCAATACTGATTGAATGGTGTAGCAATATCATGTTACAGCCCCCGGAGTGGTTTAAAAGGTGTTTGGGAGACTAAATGAGAGACAGTTTGCATGGGCTGGACTGATCATTTAAAAATAATGATATTTGCTTGTACAGAGGTTATTATGTTGACTTTTTTTGGCTTCGTCAGGACTTAAAAAGTTCACTTTTAACAGGGAGTTAATAGTTCCATTTCATAGGATCTCTACGGGACTTTTTGGGGAGTTTGGCCCATTTGTCACCTTACCTAATATCTGATGAGAGGACTGGCACCGAATTCATCATGTTGAACTATTTTTCTTTGCAGTGCATCACAGAACTGATGCCCGCTGTTTACTGATGCTTATAAACGGAGCCTGAATGGTATCTAAACCTTTTAGGGAGAACAGAAATGTGGAAACGTTTTCTGGATGCACGATTTGACAATTTAAATATGCTGTCAGTTGCATTTTGCATTTAAATTTTAGAAGACTTATGCTGTTTGTGAACTAAAGGCTGTCGACCTGACTGGAGATTAATACAGCAATTTTGTTTTCAAAGGGTAGAATTTTTTAAAAAAGCATCAATTCTGCAGTGCATTATAGTGATTATTACCTGCAGAATCATATAAGCCTGCTGTATACTTACCATTGGACAAACTGCAATTGCACAGATGAGTTTGGTGGCATTTCTGTCATTTAAAATATCCAGCATTTACTTCTACATTTGGTAAAGCGGTCAATTATGGCAAGCTTCTCAAAAGTCTATGTGTTTGTTTAAAAGTACACTATTGAAGTCTGGAAGTCAAAATGATCATAATTTATCATTGCTTTGTATCTACACATCAGAATGATTGAGAACTAAGTTTTATAGACCATACCTTGTCACATATTACCAGTTTTAAACGATTCTCTTCACTGGTTAATTGACACATTTCCCAAACTAGAACATTTAAATACGTATTCCCTCTGTTTTGTTACATGAATCTGTCAAAACTATATTTTTAATTCAATATGAATAAAGATCAGTCAATATTTAATCTTGGATTGTGATTATTTTCTGGCAATGATGTCTCACAGAAAAGTTACCTTTTAATGCTGCATCCCATGGTGGTAGAACGTTATGAAGTTTGAAGTTTGAAGTTTTTTTATTTTGCACAAATAAGACAAAAGACAAAGATAAAGAGATAACAACAAAAAGAAGGTGCAAGGTAGCGGCAAGAAACCCAAAAGGGCTTATACAGGGCCTCCATATTAAAATTCACAAGTTAAATTAAAACAAGTAACTATGAAATTAAAAATTAAAAAAGAGAGAAAAATATGTTATATATTTACATGACACCACGTCGACAATTTAGGTTTACACTGCAAAAAAAGAAAAGTTGGGTGAACTCAAAATTTCAAGGCAACAAACTTCGATAAAATTTTAAGTTGGACAATTAAACTAAATATTTTAAGTTTTGTTTTTGAGTTTGCTCAACTCAATCCTTAATCCTTACTTCTGCTAACTTCTGCAATGTGCTGAATTGGCACGATAGTAACGGCACTATGAAATGTTAGCTAATGTTGCGACCACAATTTTGAGTTAGCATTGATACGCTAATGACTACTCTTGTAGCTGTAACAAGCTGCGCTGCTAGCATCAGTTAGCCGCTAGCATCAGTTAGCCGCTAGCATTAGTTAGCCACTAGCATCAGTTAGCCGATAGCATCCGTTAGCCGCTAGCATCAGTTAGCCGTAGCATCAGTTAGCCGCTAGCTTTCGCTAATGACCGAATTTCACCGCTTTCCCGCATTTCCCAACAAAGAAATAAGAGTTATCAGAACTATTGTCCCTTGTTGTGAACCCCAACTTAAAGATATAAGTAACAACAACTCACCAACTTGTTTTTGAGCAGACAACTGGCTTCCTTTGTTGTGCTAACTTACATTATTGCCCTTAATGTCAATAATTTATATTTCCAAGTTTTACCAACTTAAATCATTGTTTTTGGCCAAAAAATACAAGTTGGCTTTTTTGCAGTGTAGGCAGCACAACTACTTGGTTTTAGGAAAAGATCATGGTTTAGGTTATAATAGTTTAAGTAATGACTAAAGGTCCTCTGAATGAGTTTTTAGAGTGCAGGACAAGAAGAGCAGTCTCCGGGGTAAAAGTCACATATTCAGCATGAACAGCATTGTTAAGAGGTTATTATATATTATATTATGGTTATTTCAGGTATTTCTGTGAGACTGGGCTTTTTTCTAGTGTTCTGTTATCAATGGGTCTATATATAGTCTTTTTTTAAAGACCATAATGAATATAATTTAAGACCCATTTCACATTTGTACCGGCAAAAAAGTACAAAAGATGTGATGGAAAATCGGAGGCCCAGAATTGGTTGAAAAGTAGATGAATTTATTCACAGCTCGTTCACATTAGAATAAAAAAAATGCTTATCCTACCTAAAACCACCAGATTGATCTTTATCATCCAATGTTATGTGTTTACATGACACCACGTTGACAATTTAGGTTTAGGCAGCACAACAACTTGGTTAGGTTGAGGAAAAGATTATGGTTTGGGTTAAAATAAGTATGTTTATTGCGTAACTTACATACAAAAATGAAAACATATTGTGACTTTGTATCACACAGGACAAGAACAGCAGTCTCCGGGGTAAAAGGATCAACATTTTGAATACAAAAAAACACACAAAAAATGTCAATAAACACACATAAAAAACACAAAAAACACAAAAACGCATTTGTTTTTAACAAAAAAGACATAAAAAGACACAAAAACACATCAAAAACACATACTTTTTTTGACAAAAACCACAAAGAAATGACAAAAAAGTGCATGAAACACACAAAAACACACAGAAAAAACACAAAAAAAATACAAAAAAACATGAAAGATTACATTAAAATGCTTACTGCACACTGCAGGATTTGAAAATATCTGCAAAAAAAAGTAAATAACACTTCACACTTGGTCGAGGTGTTGTTGTTTTTTAACTTTGCTGAAAAAGAGTTGACACACTAAATGGACATGGAAACTTCTGGAAAAGCCAAAAACTTCAGAGGGAAGCTGACAGAAAGTTTTGATGCTGCTTCATTTTTAGGTTTTGACGTCATTAAGAAGTCATGCTCTGACGCTTTCGTAGAGATTTTAAGAGAATTTGAGACATTTTAAGGCCTTAAATTCAAATTATTGGATTTTAGACGTTTTAAGACTTTTTAAGACACCCTGTATCATGAAGTGGTATGGGACATCCAGTCGGCACATCCCAATGTCTTAGTGGGAGCCCAGTGGAACTAAAAACTCCAGTACAATTTCCTTCCAGTGAGCACTGGATCCCACTCTTGGTGTCATTCCAAATATAACAAATAATGTAATTTTTGGGCCTCAATGCAAAACATATAGCAGCTAGCGGCTAGTGTGGTAGCTAGTGTGGATTGTGTTTTACTTAAAAATGTCAATAATTTATATTTCCAAGTTTTACCAACTTAAATCACTGTTTTTGGCCAAAAAATACAAGTTGGCTTTTTTGCAGTGTGGGCAGCACAACTACTTGGTTTTAGGAAAAGATCATGGTTTAGGTTATAATAGTTTAAGTAATGACTAAAGGTCCTCTGAATGAGTTTTTAGAGTGCAGGACAAGAAGAGCAGTCTCCGGGGTAAAAGTCACATATTCAGCATGAACAGCATTGTTAAGAGGTTATTATATATTATATTATGGTTATTTCAGGTATTTCTGTGAGACTGGGCTTTTTTCTAGTGTTCTGTTATCAATGGGTCTATATATAGTCTTTTTTTAAAGACCATAATGAATATAATTTAAGATAAATAATGTAATTTTTGGGCCTCAATGCAAAACATATAGCAGCTAGCGGCTAGTGTGCTAGCTAGTGTGGATTGTGTTTTACTTAAAAAACCAAAGTATTCTAGTTTACAGAAGGTCTACCTACCTATAGGCTACCTGGATTTATGAAATGTACTATATTTCTAAATATGCTATATCATGCTACACTAAATGGCAAAAATTGCACTGGTCTGTTGGACTTGAACAAAAATAAACAATATTTTTGTAGCTTAAGCTTATGTACTCAGTCATTATTTAATGGTATACTAAAAATCCATGTGAAAAAAATGACTTCTCACTGTTCTCAGGTCAAATATTTATATGCGATTAAAATGCGATTAATTTCGATTAATTAATTACAAAGCCTCTAATTAATAAGATTCATTTTTTTAATCGAGTCCCGGCCCTAATAACAAATAATATATATATTTTTTAAGTATTTTCGTAGGGAGAGCAGAAGTGGGAAATTCAGAGTGACCATAACAAATCATTCAATATTTCTTTCAAAGTGTGTTTGACTTCAGCGAGGCCGTCTGTCTTTATCCCCTCTAGATCTCTAGATGGATCCAGAGCTCCTTCCAAATCAGCCCTCATAGTGTTGAGGGCCCTTTACACCTCCTTACTTCAAATGTCAGCCTGTTCTCCAGTCGTTCAGCCAGACACATGGTGAGTGTTGTGTAGCCTGTAGTCACAGCATGACATCTCCTCAGACATCTCCCTCCACTCTGCAGACGGACTGACTGACTGAGCCTTTAGGTGAGAAAGAGCACGGAGTCGTCTCCACTCTCATCACCACCAACTTCTGTTCTGCAGCCAATTCCTCTCACATTAAAAGCTACTCACACACACACACACACACACACAAACTTGTACACTTGCAGGAAAATCACAGAGGAGCACCAATAATAAAGTGTCATTACTTCTGACACTTGCTTGTGCATGATAGATGCATCTCTTTTCCAGCTGATGACATTTTATGGCATTATCATAGGAAATCCAATAACGAGATCGGCATCTCGGAGCCTTTGCCCCATGCAAAGTCAAATCACTTGCCTTAAGATGGTAATAGAGTGTGATCGAAACACTCTGTCACTGCCGCTCCTCTCACTCTCGCACGCCAAACCCCCTTGACAAAGTGTATAGATTTTTACCTGATATGAGGGATGATCGGCACAGTTGAATGTAAATGAGCTCAAATGTCTTTAGGTGAATCGATTGACTGACGCTTCCCGGCAAATAAAAGTGAAGGCTGGATTTGACAGTGCATCAATCTTTACCACAACACTACAGCTCAGCAAAACCCTACAACTGTCTACATCATGGGAATCAAACTCGTGATATTTTGTGGCCCTCACCTTGATATGAAAGTTTAATGTGAGTTTTATATGAATGGCACTTTACCGTGTTGTATGTGGAAGGTCCCTTTAATTACTTTTTTAAAGAATTGTGTGTCTTTTTTTGGTAATTCTGTGTCTTTTTTAAGTAATTAAGTGTTCTTTCAGTCATTTTATGTCTTTTTATGGTTGTTGGTAATTATGTGCCTTTTTCTGGTCATTTTGGTTCTTTTTTTAGAAGTAATTTAATGTTTTTTCAGTCATTTTGTGTCTTTTTTTAGTAATTTTGTATCTTTTTTTTAGTAATTGTGTGTCTTTTTAGGTCATTTTGTGTTATTTTTAAGTAATTTAGTTTTTTTTCTGTCGTTTTGTGCCTTTTTTTTTTATCTTTTTGTGTCTTTTTTGTAATTTTGTGTCTTTTTTTAGTAATTTAGTTTTTTCTGTCATTTTGTGTCTTTTTTTAGTAATTTCGTGTCTTTTTTTAGTAATTTTGTGTCTTTTTGGTCATTTTGATACTGCCTCCAGCGGCCCCCAGGTAATCACAATGCTTGTGAACTACAGCTCATCTGATTACTGTTGAATATGAGCTGCTCAGCATTTAGTGTTTATCACTTGCTTTGTTAGGCAAAGCAATATGCACACAGAGATGCTCCTGCTGAAACTACATCGGCATTATAAATGAGGACGTCGTCATTACAACTCATTTATGTTTCCACTCACTTATTGAGAGAGATGCATTGTGATGACTGAATGTATCTTCAGAGGAAGGATGCCTTTCTGATCTGAACTTGTTACAGTTTCATGTCTATGCCAAGATGCTTCCCTCATATCAGTGTTTTAGAAGCCGAGGTGTTATTTGCTTGAAGTGCACTCTTGGTATTTGTAAGGATTCTCTTTTGCAGCTACAAAACCAATTTCAAATAGCTCAGATGCTGTGTTAAACATAAATAAAAACAGAATGCATAAAAGTATTAACATTAAAAAAAAGTGTATCAGTTTGATCAGGGGTCTCAAACTCAAATTACCCGGGGGCCGCTAGAGACAGTATCAAAATGACCAAAAAAAGACACAAAATTACTTAAAAAAAGACACAAAATGACCAAAAAAGACACACAATTATTTAAAAAAGACACAAAAATATCAAAAAGAAGGAAACAAAATCATTTGAAAAAGACACAAAATTATTAAAAAAGACACAAATTTACCAAAAAAAGTAATTAAAGGGACCTTCCACACACAACACAGTAAAGTGCCATTCATATAAAACTCACATTAAACTTTCATATCAAGGTGGGGGCCACAAAATA